>NC_068367.1:24027409-24241792 GCF_020536995.1 Dreissena polymorpha
CGATATCTGTTCAGTTATGGATGTTATCAGGCCCGTTTAGTTCAATGAAGAATTTTACGCCGGAGAGTCTTTATTGCGAGACAGAAGTAATGAACCGCGATTAATTTGGTATACACGGTTTTATAAGTGAAGTAATTGTTTCTTACTCGTCGGAGTCCTGACAATCGTTACATGGCTCCGAGCCACTGAGGGCGCTTGTACGCTATTAACTACCGGTACATAAAATAACTAATGATCTTTTATACATCTGCGTTCATACAATCTTTGCAGGTTCGGTAATGGCATTGGAAAACTAATTAAACCATATTTATCTGCGTCAAAACAACATTCACGTTGTGCTAGTACGGTTTAATTCGGGTTCCATAAATTATTGAGCCATTTTATTTGCGCTAAATTAATATTCAAATGCGCATATAGATCTAAATTGCACTACATAACAAATGAAACCCAACCAATCTGGGGTCGTGTAAACACATGGTGGATGCGCTCTTAATTGTATTCAATAAGTAATGAACTTATATTCATCTGCACTTGAACTATTTTGAAAGTTCTGTACGATGTAAACAGCACACGAGAACTAATTATATAAAGCTTATTATTTTATTCAAACAACGTTCAAATGATGCGTATATGGTTAAACTATGGTTTTGGTTTTGAGGGATTAACGCCTATAAATGCCCCTCAAAACGTCCAACGAAAAGGTTGATCATTTGAAAAGCTCCCAGAGAAAGGGTAGTGTTAGCAAAGTAGCATGGACATGTATGGATTGTGATCAGTCATTACAGAGGACGGTGACATGCTCCTTCTCTGTCAGTATTGTGAAAAACCTAAATGTATCCCATGTCTCGGTCTACCAAAGGCATTCTACAAGCAAGTCAGTGGTCGAGTTAACTTCCCATGGTTCTGCGATAATTGTCTAGGCAAGGCTATTGAAAGCGTAAAGACTAATAAATCTATTGTAGATCAGTGTCACGACTTCTTGTCTAAGTTTCAGGAAAAAGTGGAGAACAGGTTAGTTGAAATTGAAAAGGACGTGAAAGAGTAAAACAGGAGCTTGCCGGGTTGAAGCAAGTGAAGGACGGAACTGATGGGAAGATGGGAGAGGCAGTCGCATCCGAGAACATTGTGAAACAGGCCACAACTGAAATCCAGTCAAGGTTTGATAGACGTAACAATATAGCATTTTATGGTATCAAGGAAATAAGAGTAATTTGAAAGAAGAGTGTGAACAGTTAGACAAAGACTGTATCAATGATATAATCACAGAAATAGGGATCCATGTACATAGTGAAGATATTAAAAACTTGAAAAGATTGGCAAGAAAGGTTTGACTAGGATTATTGAGAATAAGGACGGAAATAAGGAGGAGGTCGAGGTACCACGGGTTGTAATTGGAACTTTCACGGAGGAAGCTAAAATTAGAATCATGAACAATGCTCATAAAC
The DNA here is from genome assembly GCF_020536995.1 of Dreissena polymorpha. Taxonomy (NCBI): domain Eukaryota; kingdom Metazoa; phylum Mollusca; class Bivalvia; order Myida; family Dreissenidae; genus Dreissena; species Dreissena polymorpha. The sequence continues at coordinate 24,028,855 of NC_068367.1, forward strand.
TTTCTTCTTCTAAATCAGATCATTTCAGGACGATTGGTATTACGCACGATATGACAAAGGAGGAACGTCAGCGTGATAAGGACCTGAAGAAAGAAACAAAAGATCGCACAGAAAAGGAGACTGAAAATTTCGTGCATGTAGTGCGAGGAATGCCGTGGGAGAGAAGAATCGTCAAAGTAAGGAAAGGCGGAGGCGTGGTGGCCCAGACCCATCCAGGTTAGATATAAAAAAGGGACAAAAAATGACAATGTAAATATGTTTGAAAAGGTGGTGTGTTGTTTCACGAACGCAGATACGTTCTCTGTAGATAAACTTCACGAAATCAGGGCCAGATTGGACCTCATGCAGGAGAAACCTGCCATTATTTCAGTTTCAGAGGTTAAACCTAAGAACTTCAAGTTTGAAAGACAGATATCCGAGTATATTATAGAGGGGTATGAAATTTTACCATTAATTCTTGGGCAAACATGATAAAGGGAGAGGAATACTTATATATGTACACGAAAGTTTGAAATTTAACCAGGTTGAATTGAAAGTTGCATTTGTTGAACATGTTTGTATTGAAATAGAACTTAATAAGCATGAAAAATTAATGTATACTACCAATTTACAGAAGTCCCAGTAGCGAAAATGAAAATAATTTAAATTTAAATGTTCTTTTGAAGGAAATATATTCTAGGAATTACGGTCATGTGCTGATAACGGAGACCTTAGTTATCCAGGGATAGACTGGGAGAATACAAGTGCATCGCAGGGACCTGGTGAAATGGAGTATGAATTTCTGGAGTCAGTGAGGGACTGTTTTCTTTACCAGCATGTTTAAGAGAGTACCCGTGGTAGAGGTAAAGACAACCTTCATTAATTGATCTAGTATTCAGCAATGAAGAAGGTTTGATCTCAGACTTGAATATGAGGCGCCTCTGGGAAAAAGTGATCATGCATTTATCAGTTTACTGTTTTAATGTCCACAGGTATGGACCTAATTGTTGAAAAAATAGTGTATAAATATGATAAGGCAGACTGGGATAGAATGAAAGAAATACTCAATATAGGGATGGGACAATAAATGTAATAATTTAAGTACAAATGAGCAATGGGAAGTATTTAAGGAAACCTTAGGCAGTGCTGTTGACCAATGCATACCAAAATATATCAGTCAATAGAATAGGAAAAACCAAGGTTAACCTTGAAAGCAAGAAGTTTACATCTAAAATTAGACAAAGCAAAGACTATGGAACAGATATGTAAAAGAAGGTGACTTAAGGGCTTATGAGGATTATAAACGCACAAGAAATCAAATTAGGAATTTGACAAGGAAATGTTTAACAAAGAGAGAAGAAAACAGCTGACCAATTCTAAAAGTAATCCGAAGGCTTTTTGGAACTATGTAAACAGGAAAACTAAAACTAACGTATCAGTTACAGACTTATATAAAGATGAAAATAAAATAGACATGACAACAAACGATTAGTGAAAAGCAGGGGTTTTGGCGGACTTTTTTTACATCAGTTTTTACTTTAGATGAGGATTATACACAACCAGATATTAGTGCTTCTCAAGATGTGCCATTTTTGGATTTTTTTAACAATTACTCCTAAAATTGTTGAGAAAAGGTTTTTGAAAAATTTAAATATTAGTAAATTCCCGGGGCCGGATAAATTACACCCAAGATTACTTCAGGATTTACGTACAGTTTTGATTTAAGCCATTATCGATTATCTTTAATAGTTCTTGGACTAAGGTGAATTACCAGATGAGTGGAAATGTGCGAATATAACTGCCTTTGTTTAAGAAGGGTGATCGCAAGATGCGGGAAATTATAGACCTGTTAGTCTAACTTGTATTTTATGTAAAGTTATGGAGACCATTGTCAGGGAGGAAATGGTTGAATCATATGAAAGTAAACGGGTTATTTAGTGACAAGCAATATGGCTTTATCTCTGGTCGTTCGACAGTTTTGCAACTTTTAACAGTTATAGATAGGTGGACTGAAATTTTAGATAAATGGGGAGCTGTAGATGTTGCCTATTGTGACTTCATGAAGGCATTCGATAAAAGTAAGTAATGTCAAGTTAATTCACAAACTGAAAATGTATAATTTTGGTCAAAATCTATAGACTGGATACAGGCTTTTGAGCAACCGAAAACAACGTGTTTAGTAAACGGAGCGAGTCAGAATGGAAAGTGTTGTGAGTGGAATACCGCAAGGATCTGTGCTCGGGCCGATATGTTTTGTACTATATATAATGACCTTACCCTTGAGTCTATCACAATGAAAGTGAAATATTCTTTTGCGGATGATACTAACATTTTTAGGCAATAATGAATCTAAATGATTGTGAATTGCTTCAAGAAGATATATTTAAAATGAAACGAATGGTCAGATAAATGGAAATTAAATTTAACCCGGACAAATGTAAAGTGATGAGAATTGGTTAAAAATAAAACTAGTGACTTTGAATACAAGTTAGACAGGAATCTTAACCTATGGCAAAAGTATTGAAGAAAAGATATAGTGTTGTTATTGACAACAAATTGAAATTTGATAACATATAAATGAAAAAGTTAATAAAAGCAAATTCAATAGTTGGATAATAAGGCGAACGTTTGAATATATAAATAAAGAAGTTTTAAAACTCTGTTCACATCGTTAGTAAGACCACACTTAGAATATGCTAATCAGTCTGGAATCCACATCTGAAAAAGACATAGCCATGTTAGAGAATGTTCAAAGGCGGGCCACGAAACAAGTACCTGGTTTATCTGAAAGTCATATGAGGAGAGATTGATATGAATTAAATTACCCACTCTTATCCACTGTTATAGAAGACTACGAGGAGACCTCATTGAAGCATATAAAATAATTTACTATGAAATATGACCCAGCAGTCTCCAAACTTATTCGAGGGAAAAATACTAGACAATCAACAAGGGGGCTAATGAGCATAAACTTTTTTAAATCTGCGATCAAGACCTGGGTGTTAGGAAATATTCGTTTTTGTTGTCGGATGTGTGGACATATGGAACAAATTACCGAAACATGGATATCCGCCAAGACGGTACACTCTTTGAAGACGATTAGATAAATTCCGAAGCGATCAACCCATTAATATCAATTCACGGAGTGTCTCAAATTTACTGGAGGTATAAAGGACAATTCTAGTGATGAAAACGAGGAGCTAGCATTAAAGAATGGGACACCAACCTACTGCTAGAACGACATCTGTAAGTATATGTAAGTATCTGTAAGTATAATTGTCTTAACTAAATTAACAAAACATTGTGTTTATACGGCTTTTTAATGCTCTATAGAAGTAATAGACTATAATACGTTTGAGAATATTCAAATGCGCAATATTAACGTGTGCTTATAGGGTTAAATTCGGGTTTTAAAATGGATCCTTACTAATCTGCGCTTAAGCGAGATAATACGATTTCTATAAGTATTAATTGTAATATATGGACAAAATATGTTAAAATAACACAAAGTAGGCAAGAAGAAAAATATATATGAAGACAAATTTCATAAAAATGCAGCAAAATGTAGCGCCCGAGCCGATTGTGACGAAGATATTTCGTACATATTTTCCTACAATAACTGAAGCATTCGTCTTTTCAGTTAGTGTTCGTGTGTCGTATGAATAGATATCGTTGCAGGAATTTAAAATGAACCGTTAAACTAAATTTAGATTCATATCGTACAGGAAAGTTTTACATGCTGGCAATTCGACTGTACAGACATTTTCGATTTTCAGAATTACATATCTGGCTTATTTCGCATTTTTCGACACATGTTCTTCTTATCTGTTATTTTAATTTATATTGAAATATATGTTTAATAAGTTTTTTACACATTTTATATAAATTAATAAATAATTTACAAAATCGTATAATCTCGCTTTAAATCCATATAAGGACCGAGAACTCCCATATCAAGGTTGTCGAAACAAATACAGGCTTATAATAAGTCTTCATTAGTTCTTCGTCTTAGAAATTCCATCTGAAGCCTCTCGGGACGCATGCAGTTTGACAGGAATATCCGCCGAAGTTAGACTAATATTGGAACCTGCTAAGATTGTTTTAATGTAGAGACTTTGGAATTCACTGCGTATCTAATGCCATACAGACATTATAATCCACCCCACATGTGTGCTCTCAACGCAGATTGATAGGTCAGTATTACTTTTTAAAATGCAATTAAGACATGATAAGCCTATTATAATTTTCGATAAGTGCAGATGAATATGGATTCATCCACATATAGAACCAAATTTTTATTCTACATATTCTATGTATAATTGCCTTGTGCAAGTTGTCGGAACGGATGTCGTTAGTGCTGCATTAGTTCTACGTCGCAATTAAACCCATACAGGAGCCTGTAAAGATTGTTTTGAAGCAGATCATAAATGGTTCATTATATGATGATAATGTATTATATCAATAAAGACCGTTTAGGATGTCCTCACTCGAAAAAGATTGATACGGGTTCATTAATTATATAATCTATTTATATAATGCATAACGACCGTATAAGCATTCATGAATGTCACCTTAGTGAATATATATATATGGCTTTATAAGTTCTCACTCGTAATTCAAACATATTTGAACCTACATGATGATGTGTATGTATGTATGTATTTCTTTTGACCTTGCGGTCACGGATAACCCATTAAGTGCAAGCACTTATTTCCAATGGGGTCCTTTGGTTTTTGCTGAAGAGACAGCAAGCAGAAGAGGACAGCATTGAGATACAAGGAATCCGGTTGCGATACCCTAGCTCTTTGCGAATTGATCCCTTGGTTCTTTTACGTGCTCAGTGTATAGCACCGATACACGCGAGAATTACCTGGGTTTCATACCAGTACATCTCTAGTTGGATGGGAAACACGTGGAGCATTTCTGAAATGTCCAGTGCCCAGGCCAGGAATTGAACCGGGGACCTCTGGAATGGTAGATCAGTGTGTTACCACTAGACCACCGCACCATGATTGTAAGATTCAGATGATTACAGAGAAAATTCAATAAATATCGTCCGGAGAATACACCTGACAAAATATTTAAAAATACTCAAGTTCTGATGACGTAGTACACAATGGGTTACACAATAGTTATAGTCTGCGCTTTACAATGGATAGTTTGGTCTGCATATATAGACCGGTTGATTGTTATTGTTTACAATCGGCATTTTCTGCGCACGCGAACTGATTGGTTGGCAAAAGCTTATGGTTACCGAACTTAAAACAGACGCATACAGACATGTGTTTAGTCAATAAATTGATAAAAAATTCCTATATACATTTTTTTGACTTAGATAATAATGAAAATATATCGTATTAATTACCAATATTGTACACTATTTCATAGTCATCATCGTTTTCAAATAATGGCGATCTATATAAGAGTACACTTACATCGACAATTAAAATACGTTAGAAGGTTTATACATAAGCCATATTACCGTATTTCTTGTGTAAGGATTCCAATACACAAATTACAAACATAAGAATACTTGCCGGTATTACGAATCTTTTAAATTTAGATTTCAGGAATTTAATTGTAATAATCGATTAACTGAGTGTGCTAGCTAACATGTTAAATACTCCATGTTGGCTTTACTTTTCGGAAATATTATTAACCCCATTACTGTTAATGTTTAACAGCATTTTGTCTTTTTTTAAAGATAGAGCCCCCGGATACAAATGAAGTATACTAAAGAATACTCGGGATACAATGTAGTATAGTTAAAAATACCCGGGTACATATACTTTTCAGTAGTACCTGAGCCGACCCATCGAGCGGCAATGGCGGTCTGTCCCAGTGGACCATCTGACAAACGCTGCTAATGAAGCGTTACATTCACTGCATTGACGCTGTTTGGTGAAGAAGAGCACGACATCGCAAGTATCTTTTTATATAAACATCCATTAAGGTCGGAGAGCGGTAAAATAGCTTACAGTTGCTACTAATTCGGAATAGTAACTAAGTGAAGACAGAATAAAGGCCTTGCACAAGTTTGAATAACAACGGGCACGTGCGGGCTAAACTGAGGGCCGTATTGGGGCTTATGTAGCATCGTACACAAGGGAAGTAAGGAAGTAAGATATATTTGCAATACAAGCCAGTTTGTGGGTGGGGATGGTTGATTCTCAAGCTAATAAACGCAAATGTTAAAAATCAACAAAAATACCAAAGAACTTTTGTTTAAGTACTACGTTCGGCATAATGTTATAATGTTGTTATGCTAGGAAGAGTGATTCTTGCAATATACATCATATTCCCCGCATCGGTGGGACATTTGAAATAGAAATATGTGTCTTTCCCTAATGGCGGGACGTGTTTTATAAGCAACTATGCCAACAACGTCCGCTGCCGTGAAAGTGGACATCCCGCCAAATGCGACTTTCGGTATTAAGACAAGCGTGTTCCGACAAAGTCGGACAAAACATCAATACAATCAGTAAAAAGGGTATAAATAAAATCCCATGAAAACAAATCGTAACATTTTAAGATCTGAAGACATCGTGTAACATGTCACACTCAATTAACATTCACACCAGTATTAGTATCAGTCCTGATGACTATGATATCAATGAACGCTCATGTTCAATACCAAAGCACACACTCTAAATTTACTAAAACAAAGCGCTTGTTCAAAACAAGCTTCGACATAATTTCTGTTTGAGCGTTTTAGCTCGCTCGCTACAATATTTTTACGAAAAATAAAATGATCTGATTTTTGATTTGGACAAAGCGCATTTTTTCTTCCAGGTTACAGGGTCTTATTATTGCAAATGTTTGTTGTTTTATGTTTATAGCAAGCGTGTCTATGATTATGATTTAAAGATGCGTTTATTTCGTTCTTTTGTTACATGCTGTGCACAAAACGCTTTATATGTTAGTTCACTGCGTGTAAAATGCGTAAAAAAACGTCGCGCCAGATCATACATATTTACCGCAATACTACCGCGTAATTGCCGAGTTTTGCACTTGTCAACAATGAAGTATGATATGTACACTCACAATCTGTACATTGCGTCCATTATCATTTGTACTTTTCGTTTTTTTATCTTAGCAGATCGTTCTGTAATTCCAACGCTAAAATGATTTTCATAAACTCGAACTATAGCAAGAAACGTTTAGTATCAAATACATGTATTTACCAGTATTAAAACTTTATTACGAAGGTATAAAAAATGTAAAGGTCTTTTTTTATTATAGTGTCACCCCTATTGAAAGGGACATCCAATTTTGGCTTATGAGACACCTTTGCGTGTATACCTCCCAACTCCTATCACTATGCCAGAAGTCGTTAACCATTCCTTTTAACTAGCTCGCGGCTCACGAACCGGCCCTATCGGAACAAGTCCCATGACAAACACACATCCTTCGACAAACGCTCCCCATTGGGCTCGAACCTTCGACCTCCCGATCCGAGGCGGACGCCTTATCCACTAGGCCACGGCGACTAGGTCACGAACACAAAAAATTGGTTATGTTGAGGGACAACACACACAAATAAAAGCTTGTATACGAAACGTGACGGCAATATAAAGTCCGCATGTGGCCTTTGTACCACACACGAAACATTTAGTGACAAAGTTATAAATATTTCTCTTTGATTTTAATTGATTGTGATGACAAGTTAAATTCAACCTTTCTGAGACATGTGTTAACATCATGCTTAAACTTCGACAACATACTTTGTTACATTAATGACGAAGTCGGGTCAGAAATGACTTTGTGTATGATTGTGACCTACATCTTTTGAAGTTTATTCTCACAGTCTTAACATACTTTTGAATGCCAGTACTAGAAATAACTAATGCAATACATTGAGCCGCGTTCTGAGAAAACTGGGCAAAATGCTTGTGCGTAAAGTGTCGTCCCAGATTAGCCTGTGCAGTCCGCACAGGCTAATCAAGTAATCAGGGTCGACACTTTTTGTTTTTTACGACATTTTCCGTTTAAATAAAGTCTCTTCTAAGCAAAAATCCAATTTAACGGAAAGTGTCGTCCCTGATAAGCCTGTGTTAACTTCACAGGCTAATCTGGGACGACACTTACCGCACATGCATTATGCCCAGTTTTCTCAGAACACGACATTAATTTATGTTGCACTTTACACAGTGTAAACATCCCCGTTTAAATGCCTGTAAATATAATTGCTATCGTAAATAAAACTACATAATTAAGAATTGTGATATTAAATACAGATGAATTATTGTCACAGTGTAACACATGTTGTCTTCAAAGTATAGACGACAGCTTGACATCTGGCCAATTATTTTATCTCAAGAGCGGTGCGGGCTTAATTGTAGCTATACATTTAACCCATGAGCAAATTGTATTAAAATTGAGAAAATAACATTACGATCAGATTCGGACAACTCATTCATTGAAGTGTAAGAACTAAAATGTCTTGCTTTCTGGGGTAAGAAACTGATTTTATGAAGATATCGTGGAAACAAAATCATCGCAACGAAAACTCACAGCAGTATATCTTTATACGGTCTTAATGCAAATATGGTCAGTTATTGAAACTAATTTTACTGACGCCGTTGCCTAAACTTTCACATTTCGTTATTTTTAAGGTGGTGTCTACTTTATACAACATGAATGTCGCTGATTTCAACAATAGGTAAATCAAATACTATCAATCTTACAATGATTGTAATGATTCGGTTAAAGCTATATATTAAATTAGCTGTTCCGCAAACAAACGTGCATGCTCGCATCTAGCCAACAGACCGCCTGCCCGCTAAGTTCAATATCCTACATCACGTGGACGGAACTCTGTAGTCTATACTGAGTCAACATTTATGAATATCATCGCTCTTAATATTTTTGGGACATACACATGTATTTAACGTCCATTTGTAATCGGACCATGAGCTGTCACATTGAACACTTCTTTTAAGCCATAATAATGGCCCCGACCAAGATGATAATTGGTGCGTGATTTGAAAAGACAGAGTCGTTTCGTTGGTACATATTACTGAATTATGGTCATAATCACAGCAGTATTGCACACAACGTCATGTCGGCTGTCAGTGCACAATAAACGTTCGCTCTCTCTAGGGCTGTCAAGAAGGCTTGTTTGTGGGTTATTAAGTTATTGGTTCAAACTGAGTAACAAAAGACAAAACAAGCATATACTCTTATGACGAATGTCAATACCGCTATCGGAACACATGTAAAACGTTGTTTGTCCGGAACATTGGTGTTCGAGAGCACGTTATGTTCATACGCCTAAACAGTCAAAGCCTGCTCTACTAGCGTGGAAAAAACATGATTTCGAGTTATAGTAGACATATTTCTTCCGTATAGAAGAATGTCAATTTTGACAGGGCATGTTCGCATGTAATAAAAACCAAAAATCCCACTCGTACATTGGTCATTAAATGTTTTAACTCCCCTGGAAGCATCGGACTTTGTCAGACATTGTGCCACATTGCAACAATGGAAAGGTTTGAATATTTTTTTTTTAATTTTGTTGTACCTTGGTTTTTAAACTGCATAAAAAATCGCGCGTATATTCAATTAAATAAACGTTTCGGTCTCTATTTAGGTTCTCGATAAGTTCCATTTGTTTAACAATAACATATACGTGTATAAGGAAATAGACGTTGCAATAGAACGTTGTTTTAAATTGTTCACAAAATTGTTGAAACTCGATCTGCCTGTGTACACAAATATTAATTTAAAAAGTTGTTTTCCTTAAATATTTAAAGATTATACTTATAGAGAGTACAATGACGTCATATTGTTTTTTTAAATATTTGAACAATTGGTAAAGACATATAATTAGATTCTTTATGTGTGCATATACATAATTATGATTTGCACGTTGTTATTATTTATGCATGTTTTTATTTAGCATGCGCTCATGGCAAAGGATGAAGCCATGGTAAATTAATAAGCAGACCGTGTAACTGGTAGTTAAGCTGTGGCAAATAAAAAACACACAATTGAGTTGTGAAACACATCGAGATTGCGGAAACTTGAATCGTTTTTTGTCTGCTCTAACAATGTAACGTGTACGCGATTAATTAAGATGATGGATCTAACAATGTAACGTGTACGCGATTAATTAAGATGATGGATCTAACATATGATTCTGTGGCTCGGTAAACATTTTATACTTATTTTAAGTAAAAACAACCCCTAATTATTCCATAAATTTAAATTTGATAGATGCTTGGCATTTTATATTAGGTTCTTTGGTTCCCAATAAATATCAAACTGTCATATTCTTAGTATTTTAAGCAATCTCTGATATAACATGTTTGGATATCAAGTCTCAAGTATACCAGAGGAAATGCCTCCTCTTTGGTGTTTAAGTCGAAATTAATCATTCGATGCGGATGCTTCTAATCGTGATGAGGTAGACTTTATATTTTCTTTTATACCTATTGATATATTGATGAATAGTTCAGCCCGAGGCGTGAGCCAGTTGCCGTCCCTTCAGTCTGTATAAAGTGTTCGTCGTTGAATGAGAAGGTGTTGTTCTCCAACACAGTGTTTATCATCACGATGACGTCCTCTGTAGGAATTGTAGGAACACTTTATACAGACTGAAGGGACGGCAATTGGCTAACGCCTCGGGCTGAACTATGCATCAACCTACATGGGTGCTTGGGAAAACGAACTGTTCCGGCGGTCATACTTCCGGTTTGTGGATGATGTGTGGGGCTTATGGACGCATGGTATCGAAGCACTTAAAACTTTCCACACACAAGGAAATGAAATCAACCCTCGCATTAAACTCGAGCTCCGCTATTCTTCAGAAAAACTAGAGTTCCTGGACACGGTGACATCAATACGGAACGGGCGCCTTCAAACCGACCTATATACTAAGCCTACCGATAAACACCTGTACCTACACAGGGATTCTTCGCACTCGGAGTCTACAAAAAAAGCAATACCATATGGTCTGGGTGTGCGTGCGAAAAGAATCTGTTCAGAGGAGGTTGCATACCGGAAGCACAGACAGGCGGTGAAAACACAGCTCGTGAACCGTGGATATGACGGGGCGTTTGTGGAGACCGAATTGATAAAGGTCGACAATAAAAAGAGAGAGGACCTTTTACGCGAAAAGACAAACTCAGAGCATAATACAAGGATTCCGCTCGTGATAACGTTTTCGCGCGCACTACCCAACATCGGCCGTATCATCCGTAGACACCTACACACTCTGCACACGTCTGATAGAATAAAGGAAGTGTTTTCTGAGCCCCCATTAGTAGCCTTCAGAAGGAATTGCAACCTGCAAGACATCCTAGTGCACCAAAAACACAATAGGATGTTCTTCCGAAAGCCCATATGAGCGTGCCCTGTGGGGCGCAGAGATGCGCCATTTGCATGTACATGATGAAGGCGGAATATTTCACAGATCCCAGCGGCAGGAAGTACAGCGTCGGAAACAATGTTGATTACAAATCATCCAATGCTGTGTACGCGGTCAACTGTTGTCGCTGTCGCAGGTTCGTGTATGTTGAAGAGACCGGCGGAACTCTGTACCAGCGACATCTATTGAATTTGTCGTGTATTCGTACACAGCACAGTGACCCGGTAGCTGAACATTTCTACACAGACAGACATTTCATGGATGATTTCCAAACAATGGGACTCGAAAAACTCAGCGGGTCGGACGAGTACCGCAAAACCATGGAGCAATTGTGGAAGTCAAAACTAAGGACATCCCGACCATACGGCATCAACGTGCAAGAATAAACGTTCATAAAAGGGCACGTAAACAACGTTGACGCCGGAAATGCACGACGTCATTTCCGTTCATAATAAAACATTTGGAAATAAAAAATGGTCGCCGGTGAAGACCGTGAGGTCAAAAGCTTCGGCAAAAAATAAATACAGCGTTTTTGTTTAAATAATACAAGGCTAATAGAGACTTCGTTATATATATATATATATATATATATATATATATATATATATATATATATATATATATATATATATATATATATATATATATATATATATATATATATATATATATTCTATGATCACGAGTGAATTAAAATCGACATTCCACCGAATCAAACACACTTTCTTTTTATTTTATGCTTTTTCAGCGTTTATTAACATTATAAAAGAGTTTAACTGGAGAATTTTCTCTGATATAATGACGTCATTTTGTCACACTTGTGACGTCAATTTGTGTTTTGAAATATATTGAAGCACGCTACGGGAGAAACTCCGAGAAAGGGTAACTTTTCAGAGAAAGGGAAACAGCTGTTAATTTAAATAGCGTATTATTCTCGTTGCATTTTTTTGCAGGTCAAAGTCGCTCCAGTGTTTGTTGATCGTTGTCTTGGTTACCATTTTATCGGCGCAGGCGCAGAAACGGCACGGGTCGGTGTATCGTTCTGGCAAAGGGCACGGTGGCGGCCAACATGTCGTGAATCAGTACCCTCCCTTTCAGCCGTAAGATCTTGCTGAAAACCCGTTATACTAGAAGATATGAGCCGCGTTCTAAGAAACTAAGCTTAATGCATTTGCGTAAAGTGTCGTCCCAGATTAGCCTGTGCAGTCCGCACAGGCTACTCAGGGACGACACTTTACGCTTTTATGGTATGTTTAGTTTCAAGGATGTCTCTCCTTACCAAAAATCAAGTTTAGGCGGAAAGAATCGTCCCTAATAAGCCTGTGCGGACTGCACAGGTTAATCTGGGACGACACTTTACGCACATGCATTATGCCCAGTTTTCTCAGAACACGACACATATTTATATTAGCATGGTCGAACGTGTACTACATTGAAATAATGTGGTGTTCTTGGTTCAATAATTGTGCACAGCTTAATTTAATGCGACAATTGAAATTGAATCGATAGAAAACTATGCGGTAAAGATGTCCCCATATATATTTACATTGTACTTTATTGGGTCTTTTGATCGCCACGGTTGTGTTGAAATAGTGCAATGATGAAATGGTGAAGCCACATTCGAAAAAGTAGTTAAGTAGTTGATCTTGATGGTTTACTGAGCGTTGGCCTTTAAAATGCCACGTTTTATTTGTTGAATGTTCTATCACTTTATGTAATTAATGATAGCAATAACAACTACCACATTATGCTTATTGTTCTTAGGAGTGTTGATATTGTCGGAAGCGGCATCAACGGCCCAAGTTTCGGAGGCAGTGATTCGGGATACGACTTGGGCGCAGGCGGACCGGATATGGGAGTCAGCGGCCCGAGCATGATGGGAAGTCACGTGGGTGGAAAACTGTTTCCGGTTGAGAGAATTACAAAGCACGTGCGGACTACAGAGCACCATTACGATGACGGTATTGAATAAGTGTGAAACTTAGACAAGTGAATTACATATTTGTTTTTGTTTTAATTGTTTACATTGGCTTATTATTGAATATTGAATATTTATATTTTAAATTTCCTAGGCGGATCGACAGGTGGCGGAATTGCCGGAAATATGGTTGGAGGTCATGCCGGAAGTATGCCCGGGCGTAATTCAATAAATATGGGAGGGATTACCGGGAGCGGCGGAATGGTGGGCGGCGGTGGAGGCAAAATGCACAGGATGGGTGGACCGATGCTTAACGGTGGAGACATCGGTATCTCTGATATGGTGGACTCCGGAATCGGCGGAACCTTGCAGCAGCCTCGGCCGCGGCCCCAGCCCAGGCCCCAGCCCGAGCCGTATCCCATGCCATATCCTGTTCCGGTACCAACACCGGTACCAATACCAGTTCGTCCGGACGTTGTAAGACCATACCCTGTGCGTATCCCCGTACCTGTGCGTATTCCACAGCCCATTCCAGTCCGCGTCCCGGAGCCCATTACCGTTCGCGTGCCGGAACCATACCCGGTACCGTATCCAGTCAATGTCGGCGGGGGTTCTGCGCCTTCGAATTCGGATAGATATCGCGGTAATTGTGACGAGTTTTACCGCTGCATGAGTATGTATGGTTACCGCGCCTGTTACCAGTATGATGTCGGATGTGAAAGGACGTACGGAGGTGCGGGGTATAACCAATACCAGGGAGGTATCAACGGTATGGGTGTTATGGGACCCGGTTACCCGGGAGGTTTCGGATACGGAATGGATTACCCGGACATGGATTACAATTACATGCCTAATATGGGCAGACCAGAATACGGGATGGGAATGTACGGTCACGGAAGTTATTCAAGAAACGGTATGGGGATAGCTGGAGGTGGGATTGGTATGGGATATGGTCAAATGGCGTATGGACGTGGGGATAGTTGGGGTTTCGGAATGGGAGGTGGTATGGGAATGAGGGGAGGAATGGGTATTGGCGGTCGAGGATGGAATGCTGGAATTGGAGGAATGGGAGGTGGATTTGGAATGGGAGGTGGGTTAGGAATGGGAGGTGGGTTTGGAATGGGAGGTGGGTTTGGAATGGGGGGTCACGGCTGGGGAATGGGTGGTATGGGAGGCTGGGGAGGTGCGCGGGGTGGCGCCTGGTCTAGGCGAGCTGGTGGGCGGGCGGGCGGTGGCGGCGGTGGTGCCAATGGAGAGGGAAGTGGAGGCGAGGGCGGTGAGGGAGGTAGCGGTGGCAGCGGCGGCAGCGGCGGTAGCGGCGGTAGCGGTCACAGATGTAACGGATATTACTGTTATAACGACGACGAAGACGATTAGCATTTTGCTTTCTGCATTTTTCATCCGTTTTTTCATATAGTTGAACTTGTGAAACATATACATTCCGGGAGTCATATTTAAATTGATTGAAGTTTATGTGGTTGGTTTACATAAAATAGTAACCCATTCAGACGTTACTGATTATTGTAATAATATAATATTGTAATAATATTTGAAGTTATAGACGCACCTCTACGTGTCTCGAGTAGGAGTAGATTTCAACACGTTATGGCTATTAAGAAATATGGGTATTCATGTATAGACCCTGTCACCCTGTTATATCACGACTACTATATTGTTCTTATAGTTATACTATTGAAAAACAACATAAGACTGTGTGGTTTATATTGTGTCGATGCGTATTTGCGTTGTTAATAAACAATATATTAAGCGACATGTTTTGTTTCCGTATTCGGTCTTAATTCTTATCAATGATTACTTGGTCTTATTTTGAAGGGACTAAATAACATTGAAGAAAATACAGAACTACATATAATTGATACTTAATTTGAGTAAAGTTATTTAGCATATTTTAACACATCAAAACAAGAACGTACTACTATTACAAGTATATGTATATATTTAAAGACTTCACTTATATTTGTTAAACATTATAAAAACAACGAAAGCGAATATTATTATAGTTCCGCAATTACAACTTCATTGACTTCTGTTTATACGAATCTCAAATAATATACAATGTTTTTTCTTACTTATCGCACATAAACAAGAAAAAGACTTACATATGCTTTTCAATACATTTTCTGTATTTGGTAAAGCATCTTGGTAGACTACTGTCTGCAACATACATTACACACATCAAAATGATATAATAATTAAAATATAATAATTTAACAAGTACATATTAACAAAATGAATGTTGTATACATGTAAAACATGTCATTCATACACATACACAATAAACCGCCTATTTTGTTTTTCACCTCTAACCAATACCTAAATTTTTAATTTTGTACAAAAAACACACTCAAACTTTAACCATGTCTTTACAGTTCGACTGTCCAAAGCTGAAAAACGAAAAACCGCCAAACACACTTGATTTTCTCGTGCACTCTTTCAGTGTGCCCAAAGTGCGCGCAAGCGTTCATTACATTGCATTATGAGAAAATTATTTTCTTCGAATTCGTAAACTCAAACGATAAAAATTATAATATATCATTTTGTTTGCTAATGCTTTGGCATATAATGAATCAATTGAAATCATTTCTCCATTACTATTATTTCATACCTATATTCCACACTAAAGTTTACCGGTATAAACAGATAAAAACCGCGACTGTTGTTTTTGCAATTTTTGATGTTTAATCTCCATTACAGATTTAAACCATCCATTCAAATTTAATTAAGACATTGACCGAGTTTTTTTTTAAATTATATAATAATAAAAGACAACAACACAGACAAACATGATTTACATGAATGTATTGAATAATGCACATATATTATGTAAAATATAGTCGCCGTTTATTTGCTCAAAGATAGATGCACTCTTCGTTTAAGAAACCAATAATTCGCTCGATTTTTCATAAAACATGTTCACATATGTGACCCATCAAGTACTTGCACCACTTAGTTTAGATGCACTTTATGCCTGGGTAACGATCACGTGATCTCTAACCCCACCACTATCTCCATGGAAACCATGGGGTAACATCCGGCCCAGGGTCAGCCTTGAGCAAATCCTCCGCCTCAGGGCCACGCTTCCCAGTCTCCCCAATGATTGTAAACATGGAACCCGTTAATTGGCTCGCGTCATTTCCGTTAATGCGAGCAGGAATGTCCCGCAAGTCGCAACACCGTGTATGACCGGTCCAAAGTGAACTACTGAACTGATTCAGAAAACAATATTTGTTATTCAAGCTTAAACACTGCCAGACATGTATTAATATTATGTAGCTAGGACAAAGTAAGGTCGCGCTTTTGTTACTTATCAATTGTAAGTTCATCGTGGTGATCTTTGTATGTTATTAGAGGCTTCAGATATACCTAAATATTTCTAGCCAGCATCTGGGTCACTGTGGCTTGGTTATCTGTACAAAAAGCATAGGAACAACAAATAGCAGCTCGTGAGACGGTAAATATAAATGCTCTGAAAAAATATGCATATATTAAATAATTTGTATGATAAAAATGTGTACGTATATTAGTAACGTGTGTATACATATGCAATTGTTGCAAATATATATTGTTGGAAGTAACGCAACGAAATCTCTTTAAAAAAATCATTATGCCCATGGTATCAAGGGAAACCCTAGTTATCAAATAAATACGTACATTTAGGTTCGGGATTATTCTAAACAACTTTAATGAACCATTGTAAAAAAAACTTGCACAACTTTAGGTTACAAAGCCCCTTAAAACAAATAAATTCAATAATTTAATGCCATTGACCGTAATAGTATAATGCATACCAAATGGACGCGTTGTAAAAGGTTTTCCCCTTTAATCAATTGTTTGAAAACTATTTAGCGATGTACTTAAGGAATTTATTATTTATACAAAGTTTTACAGACTTATATAATTGACATACAGCAAATTTTTATAACTTGTTATTCTTCATATTGCCCTTGCTTCCCGCTTGCTTCAATCAGGTAGCACCTCGGAGTCTGAAGGCATCTGTCGTCACTTACAAATTACCGGACCTTTAATTGCCCTTTATTATCCTATTACAAAGATCAATCAATCAATATGTGCATCTGTAAAGATGATTTGGTCATTGCGACCTTTTTAATCAAATGAGAAAGCTTAAAAGTAAAAATACATCAGCTGCAAATTTACCCTTGACTAAATTGTAAGAGATAAAAATTTGTTTATTATCACATGATATGTTAAGAAGAACTATAGCTTATACTAACAATTGAGTGTACTATACTTGTTACATGTTGTTTGTTAACCATGGATTTATCAAATATAGTGATGCCTATATATGTATTCCATGTCACATTATAACTTGTAATTAGCACCCCCGGAAACACGATATGCTGTGAGAAGTTGGATGTGCTAGGAGAAGTTGCCGATAGATTTCGATGAATTTCGGTAGGGTAAGTAAATCCAGTTCTATAATTGTTTAAAGGCATTTTTGAATTAAAATATATTTTGGTGTATGCAAAGGAGGTATTACCATGTATGTTAGAAAATCCTGGTTATTAATATTCAGGATTTATTGAAATATGGCTATTTAAAGTAGACGATGTAGGGATATGTCCCATATTTAGCACTTTATTTACAAATTTCTTTAAAGGTATGCCAGTGAAAAAGTTTTTACACCGACAATTATATTAACCAATGTCCCCGAGTAACATATCCACCAGGGTTTCTTTAAAAAAAATCGTATTGGTGGAAAAATTCGACTTTACATTCAACTTGTTGATGAAAAAATGATATGACATGAGTGCAGTTCATTTATAAATTTAAAAGCTCACTATTACAGCTGATTTATGCCCACTCTGATGCATTGTAGATAATTATCATTGAACTTTGAGGTTTTATAATTGTATCCGTTCTGAAGCTAAGTTAATTTCCAGTTTATTTGTATCTTTTTTATTGTTTGAAAATTATTGTAAATGTAAAGCAATTGATTCATACAGGTAAAAATATACATCCGGTAGGCAATCTAAACATTTATAATACAGTCCACTCTCGTTGTCTCGACATCGGATATCTCGATATTCTCGATATGTCGAAGTAAGCTCAATGTCCCAACTTTTTTCCTTCTTTATCTATATTAATAAACATCGCATATCTCGATTTTCGTTTTGTCGAATAATTCGATATCTCGATATAAAATTTTGTCCCGAGTCCCGATTTTACATGTATTTACTATGGTTTATCTCGAAGTGCGAATAACTGTTCCAGTGTCGGCACTGTACCGTTTGTACTGCTTGCTATGTACTAGAACATCTTAAATTGTGTTCAAACTAATTAGATGTCATTTTTATGTTTGTATCATCCATTCTAGAAAATAACACGAGTTACAATTATCACTTGTCACTTATAGTTCTATTTTATTAAAGTTGAATGCGTTGCTGTCAAAAATAAACCATCAATTGATAATGTTTTTCTTTTTCTGAACATCGTAATTAATAAAAAAAATTAACAATCAATTGATAATGTTTTGCTGTTTCTGAACATCGTAATTAATAACATGTTTTATGTTTTTATTAGACGCCTATGATTATTTGCAACTGCCTAACAAAGTTAAAAAAAAGTTTTAAAAATTAGGCATATGAACATTTTATGTGCTTAAAAATATATTTGTTATGATAAATATGATTGCATGTATGTTGTTGTGTTGCACATAACAAATTACGCAAGCATTATAACTGTGCTTACTGTTTGCAAATCTTGCAATTATGATTTTAAATAAATGTTAACAAGCAAATGAAACATGCATATTCAGCATTTTTTATGACGTTTACCTGAGTTCATGTTGTTTTTTTCCAGTGTCGTGTGCCTATTGATTACTCAGCAAGACACTGGCTGAGATGTATAAAATGATATCGACTGGAAATACATCTTGAATAGCTGCTTCAGTGCTGCACGTGAGTTATATATCTTTTAGGCTGCTTTTCGCCTTTTTTTTCGGCATGTGCTTTGAATGTGGCATTTTCACGTTTTGGTAAATTGACAAAATAAAAATAAAAATGTTTCAGATCTGCAAATTTTCGTTTTCGTTGTAGTTATGATCTTTTTGAGGAAACAGTAATACTGAACATTTACCATGCTCTAAAATATCCATTATATGCATCTTACGACGATTTAAAAAACATAAAGTTATCAAACTTTGCAACGCGAAACTATTGAATAATTTGGAGAGTTCTGTTGTTTTCGCTATATTTTGTGAAATTACGAGGATTGCATATATAAAGTATAAAATACATCATTCATTACATGAGAACAGATGGCCGAGTGGTTGAAGTGTTAGACTTTCACTCCCGGGGTCATTGGTTTGAGTCCAGTTAAGGATTACTTTTTTCTTTCTTTAATGTTATTCTTGTTGTTTTAAATGGAGCTTTTTATACACAATGTTAACATTTATCAATATAAAGCATTTAATGATGCAGGCGCGGTTTGTGCGAGGCCTCGCGGCCGAGTCCGAACCGCTCGCCCAAGCCTGCCCGTGGACCGCCACAGCTTGCGGCGGGCGTCTCTCGGGGCGCTCGCTCGCTTCAATATCTGCCGAAATCTGTGAAAAGGCCCCTTTAACAAGGATATCATAATGCTTAATACATGTACTAAGCATGGTTGTAATGCAGATTGAATTGTTGATATAAAAATGTGATTAAATTTGTGAGTGGAAGTAAAATAAAATGCATTTTAAGGACACAAATCGACGTCTTTATATAGTTTCAATTTAAAAAATGTCTTAAGACACGACTGTCATTGAATACATATCAACCACGCTAAGTGAAAACGGGGTTTAATGTACATGTAACTCAAAATCCAGACTGGGTGAAAAGTGTCGTCCGTGAAAAGCCTGTGCAGACTGCGCAGGCTAATTTTTGACGACACTTTACGCACATGTATTTAACTCCATTTCCCAGAAAAAGACTAATATAAGGGGCCATAACAAGACATGTTTCCTTTCCAATGTAGTAAATGTGGTATTGAACTTATTTTAACGAAATAACAACATATACAAAACTTACACATGTTTGAACACAATTGTTTACAACACGTAATTGAGCAAAAACAGGTCGATTCAAATGATGCGACATTGATTATTTACGTGACGACAAAATAACCATTGGCTGCACATAGTTAAAGAAATTGTATTTTGTTGCAAACATAAATGTCTGTGATGGTCTTGCTTTAAACATAAATTGCGAACAATACAAGTAATGCAGTCTATAGTAAATCAGGTTACTCACGTATTACATTTCAGTGCCAACATGAATGTACAGATCATGGCAATAATGGCGGTGTTGTTGTTGTTTTTCCTTGGCGTGGCTACAGTGTCAGGTGAACCTTGGTACCGTCGTGGTCACGACGGGCGTGATAATGACTGGAATAACGGCTTGGGTGACCGTGAGAACGGTTGGGACAGGAATGGCTGGGATTCGAGCCGATAGGTACGCATAGCATTGCAGCTTTTGTGAAGATTTCTATCAAAGTGTCTATTATTTACATAATTTATAACCGTTTACTGTGTTGTCTCATACATAATATGTACAAACACTATGCTGCAAATTTGCACATGTTTCAAGCGTCCGAATTTAAACTTACGCAGTGTCCAACTTTTCATCTTTAAACAAAAATTCATTAAAACTGCTGTTTGCGTAGACATACATGTACGACGGAAAAGAATCAATAAAACAAATCGGGAAGAGAAAGCATAGCGTCATTGCAATTACAATCAAAGTACTGACAGTGCTGGTGTGACGATGCTTTTGAACAGGATTGATATAAAAGCATCACGAAAATTTTGGGTAGGAAAAAAATGGGTACGAAAATTTTGGGTACAACAATTATGCAAAAAAAAATTAAATAAGTACGTAAAAAGATTTGGTTACCAAAAAAATTTGGGTAGGAAAAAAATTGGGTACGAAAAAAAATGGGAACGAAAAATGTAGGGTACGAAAAAAAAATGGGGGTACGGGGAAGTAGTACCCGTGGGGAACTTGATCCTTTCAGCGAAACTGGGAGGCGGGTTACATTCTTGATCAAATATAACAAGAAATATCTTTAAAAAGGTATTCGACGTGTATTTTCTGTACCACTTATCTTAAAAAACTGTCTGTTACAGTAAAACGTTTGTGGGTTATAACATTACGTTTCAGCATATAAATTCAAAACTTGACATGCTCTTTAATTACACCATGCTCTGTAATTTCACATGTATATCATACCAAACTTTATATTTCGTTGTTTCCTTTCCTAAGTTAATGATGCTATGTGTACGGACATGTGCATGAACATATACTTTTTCTCTTTTGATTATTGTTTTTTTTCTCTAATTTAATAAGCTTAGGCATGTTTGTTCGTTAAGACCGGCAATAATTTCATGATGATTCCCGATCGAAAGTGGGTATGAGCACATAGTCGTAAGAGCACTTGAATACGTGAGTTCGCTCATGAACACATGGTAAGATTAACTAAATCTCCGCGATATGACCTTATATGTGTTTAAAACAGCAAACAATATCCAACAAACGAATGAATTGTCAAACATAGTATGTGCACTGTGGCTCTGTAATTTATGTTTGAAAAGTTGATAAAATATGCAAAATGAGAAAGCACGCAGAAGAGCGAGTATCACAGATATGATACGGCAATTATGCTGTTTATATACCATAGTCGCTACAACGTTTACAAATGACAGATTCGAAATAATTCGTTTTCTTTACACTCATGATCGCGTTGAAAGTTAATTATACACGTTTTAATTCGCAATTTATTTACTGAATCATGACAAATGTCAAATACAATACAGAAAATGCATAGTTGTTTCATTGATCTATAAACATATAATGGATTGAATATAACTGATTTGAAATTAACGTTTTCAAACTATTATTAAATCTTTTCCCAGAATATGCTGTCCTATTTATAGCTGAGCTTCCTATACCTTTATCAATGATAATCAGCGAGGTATGTCGATTAAAAAAATTGAGCTATCTCAATCGGACTGGCTCGGTCTTTTACATAGGTTGCCATTGTGAATAATTTTTTCATGATATGATAACTTAGACGATGCTTCGCAGCATCGTCAAAAAGCGTTGTATATATTACTCCAGATACAATGTGTAGCAATCGTGCGTTTGACGTACTTTAAACAATAAGTAGACATTTACAGGTTTGATTGTCTGCAGTCGACTGACTGAGTAATTGGGTGTTTCACTCACAATTTAACGTGTCACAATTTTGCATGTTTGTTCATTCGAAAAAAATATACTTTAAAACATGTGTATAATTTTGAACTTTTGTTTCAGGGACGTAGCCTTCGGCGTACATTTGGAGAGTTTGCAACTTTTTATATTGCTACTGTTTTTAAGAATAAATAAAAGTTTGCATTTATAAATAAGGCTTCTTCTGAATATCTAATACCTGTAACGAAATTTGCCTTTGCATTTTTTTTTGAAAAAATCGTGTCTCTTCAGCAAATAGAATAAATAAATAAAAAACAAATGTTTGCAAAAAAATATTTGTTTTGTGAATAGAAATGATACTGCGATCAAAAATAAATATTGTACATCTATATTTTGTACAAAACACTCTGCGTAACATTTTACAATCATTTAACGTATGTGTCACTGTGGAATAACACAATAATTGTGCATTGAACGTACACGTATTTATGTGCTCAGTGATATACACATTTGTTTACCTCTTTTTTTCATACGTTTATTAGTTTTCTACTTGCATTGTTTTCTAGTTTCAAAATATAAGGTACACTTGAAAGATGTAAACGCAAAATATGACTGGTTCAAGAAAGTATCTCATAATGAATCCCGCTTTTCCAAGACAAATTATCTTTGATTGTGATTCTCTGAAAACATTAACCTAGCGGGTTGTCTTGTTAACCGTCTTCGGCAGTTGAGACCGAGATATGAAATGAGCCGCGTTACGAGAAAACTGGGCATAATGCATGTGCGTAAAGTGTCGCCCCAGATAAGCCTGTGTAGTCCGCACAGGCTAATCAGGGACGACACGTTCCGCTTTTATGGTATTTTTAGTTTCAAGGAAGTCCCTCCTTACCGAAAATCAAGTTTAGGTGGAAAGTTTCGTCCCTGATTAGCCTGTGTGGACTGCACAGGCTAATCTGGGACGACACAAATACGCACATGCATTATGCCCAGTTTTCTCAGAACAAGGCTCAAATGATGATCTGCTTTCAAACTTTGTATTAACCAACGAACTCACGTCTTAATAATGGAGCCACTCCATCTAACAGACTGCTACGTCAACTCGTTCATGAAAGGTGTTCACGGAATGTGCACATTATCGTATTAATTTACTGCACTTGCATTCATGTAACCGATGAAACGAAAATCATCAAGATCTTGTACATCATTTTAACTTTTGGTAAATTTGTTTTAATATATATTCTCAATTAACCTACATGTTTGCGTTTAAACAGTTTTGCAAGAGCGTACAGGTGTTTATTGATAAGCGTGTTGCTTACAATAAAGTCAATCTATTAATCCAACATCTTGACTGTAAAGTAATCCCCATACTTCAATTCCACAACAAATCATGAGTTTAAATCTTACAAAATAGGCTGAGGCTGTGTTATAGGTATTTTACGTAATTTAATTTTCACTCTTAATTATAAAGAGACGTACAGTTATTTCCGGGTCGATTGATAATATATGACACTAGTCTAAGTATCTGTTATACCTTTTGAAGATAAAAACGGGGACACTGATTAGTTAACAGCATCAACTATTTGTTATGGAAACATGAACGGGAATTTTCATCACTTTCTACAAGTCGCCTCCTACGAAACGCACTACCGGAAAAAAGTTACGAATAGCTTTCTGATAATGTTTGTGTATTGAAACTAATTCAATTAAAATTGTATTGCTATTTGATGAATTAAGCTCTTATTTATATTAATCCCCACAATTAAATGCATTTCTAAGAACAACATTAAAGAAGCATTAATAACTTTCGCGAACACTGATTCCTTTGTGTAAACGCACTTAATTATATAAGGTTGACTGGGGCTATATATATATGACTGATAAAATTGTTGTTCATTTATTTAAAAATAATATCAACAGACAGGAGTTTATAACAAAAGCCATGTCTATTTTCATAAGACCCAGTGAGGATCTTATCATGTTAACAGGACATATGCTCTAGTCATGTATCTATTGTGACAACTTACAACACAATGTCAATATGGCCTTTTATAGGTGTACATATCTCTATATGTCTGGCCAACAAATTTGATACCTTTCAATACGTTATTATGTTTAAATAACAGCTACTACACAACCAGATATATTCCTTATATATAAAGCTGACAAAGCACTTATTTAACTATTTTGTTTACACACTTATTGAATTCATGTATATTAACATACCTAATATGCGCAAAGAAAGCAAGTTTTTTCATTTTCTTCGAATAGTCGTTTGCATGTATCAACTACTACACATACTTATAAGGATAAAGTAGAAATATATATCTTCCGTATTACCTCTGTAACGATTTGATACTTTAATTTACATGTTTTATAATGGTACAACCCGGGGGGGGGGGGTAACTTCCTATAAACGGGTATATAGGGGTGTGCCGAAAATATGGGTAGTGTTTTTCGACTAAAATTAAAGATATGGGTATGGTTTTGAGCATCTAAGTATCAATATCAAAATGGGTATGATTTTTTCATGGCAAAGTTGTATGATACATAGATCTATATGAAATATTTCAAATAACATATGATAGCAAAGTCAATAAGTATACTGTATTGATATGGTAGAGATTAAAATTCTAGTATGAAATATGTCCACTTTATCATTTTCTAGTATTGAAATGGGTCAAGTTTATCAAAATTCTTGTATTGAAATGGGTCCACTTTCTCAATGGTAATTGGTATCGTATACACATGGGTCTGCTTTATCAAAAATCTTGTATCAAAATGGGTCAACTTTATCAGAGTTCCGGTATAAAAATGGGTCACATTTCGGAAGTTTCAGTGGGACACCCCTACCCTTAAATTCGGGAAGTTACCCCTCCCCACCCCCGGGGTACAACTGATTTGAAAGAAAGACAATTAATCAAGGACATGGTGACGTCTCGATAGATAGCGTTGTAATAACATGTCGATACACGTGAATGCATTTTTCCTTAATTAATATGTTCAGTTTTCTTAATTAATATGTCCATAGCTCAGTGGCAGAGCGCCAGTCTAGTAAACTGGAGGTCGTGGGTTCGATCCCCACTGGGGCCTTAAATACTCTTTTCTTTTTATGCCCCTTCCCCTCTCAAGTACTAGTATACAAGTTATGAAGTATCTTCTATCGGGAGCAGGCCTTGACACTAACTTTTTTGACAGGGTACCCGGAGGGAACCCTACTTTCAACTTTTGGTGGCCCTCACCCAAGCTAGGGAGTCCTCTTGTTTCAACACACAGCTACTCTCGGCGTAAGGGCAAATAAGTACAAGAAGCATACTAGTACACATTTTTATTTCCTATATTCAATTCTGTTGCCATTTAAAGCAGACCCATTAAAAGCTCATAACCTTGTCTTGTAAACTTTTGATATCATGTATTTCGTCAATATCATCAGCATCGTCATCCTTGTCATAATCATCTTCAGCATTGCCCTTCGCCGCCTGAACTTAGCGTTTCAGAAGTTCTTATTATAAACTTTTAAGAAATAAAATGTAATTACGCGCATTCAGGGGTTTCACTGGCTCAACAAAACTTGTTGCAACTTTTTCGCGCCGTGAAAACTGTCGATTATTCCAGCCTTATTAATAAGAACAATCATTTAAAGAAACCTTACTACATTAATGTCATTGTCTATATTATCACTTTAAAAAGTATATTATTACATAAAAAACAATAAGTACCTTCATAAGTCATACCTAAATAAGCTTTATTTGTATATAAATACCATTTTTTCAACTTGATAAACAACACAGATAACCAAAATAATATAACAATGTTAACTTCAATGTATTAAACAGTATGCTGCCGAAATGTTTCAAAATTAATTATTTAAACATACAACATGTAGAATCACACCAATTTACATCATTTGAAAGGGAAAATGAAATATAAAACATCAGAAAATAAATCATCTCACTTAATTTGTTAAACAGTTATATATGGTCATTTGGACATGTCATACATCAGCTTCTGTTGTTAAAACGTTTTCTGTTAGTGGTGGATGATTTCCAGGATCAATTAAATTATAGTTGTTCACGCCTATTTCCTGAAAGAAAGGCCCAGATAATTACCACCATCTATTCTAGTTGCCTGAAATAACATAAAGCATTTTTTTTTTACAAACTATCAACAACAAACAAACACATACATGTCACTACCTTTAAATGTCCGAATTTTAACATATCCGAAATATAGTACACCAAGTGAACGATATACTTTTTATTTCAGAAATTGTTGGTATCTTAATCAAATATATCCTTCCAAGGTCATTATAATAATGGAACTATTAAACAGAAATGCTCACAAATACCTGTAGAAAAAAAGTGTATACCGGCATGTGCTTTTGTGGAGTAATTAAATGCTTTTGCCAGCCCGATCGCCTATGGTTTTGATAAAAGAAATAGCGGCCCTAATAATTTTTATAATTACTGATGGTCCTGACAGTTTGTCCCAATGTTACTTTTTTGGGGGCTCAATATCATAAAGGAGCCATTAATACTCCGATAATCCGATAATAACCCCCATAAAACTTGACAATAGCAGTAAAAACACCGTTTGTAACACTTACACGCTTCAGTGATTTCAATATACTCTCTGCACTGTAGGTCGCTTACATCGTCGAAAATTCAATATTTACAACTGACAGACGCTGGCCGCTAATGCTCAGTCGCGTGCTTTCGATTCGCAGTACATTTTCGGATAAGATTTTACCGATTTTTTTTATACGCCGCTCTTTAAAAATTGGAGGCACTTTTAAAAATTCAAATGGTCAATCAAGACAAAGTGGTTCTATAAATTTAGGGTTCCCGGAGGACCACCCAGCTTGAAAGAACTGGTGGTCCTCGCCAAAATCTGGGGGCCTCGGGTCCCCGGATCACCGTTAGTGTCGAGGCCTGGGGAGTATAAAAGTCTTATCCGTCCGCTATTACAGGCTGTGACAAGTTATGTACATTTCATTGTTTAGTCTCGAACCAACACCTCTAACCATGCGTTAATTTGCACAGATGTTTCTTTAAATACCTTTCCATACTAGTCGTATCAAACAAACGCAATTTAACATTGATTTTGTCCTACTTTGGACATCGTGATTAATTAATTTAAGCACGTTATTTATTATTGTTGGTAAATTTTAGCGTTTGCGGTAGGGTTAAGAGCGCTTTCATTTCTCAAATTATACATGAACAGTTGTTGCTAATTTCAACTGCCTTTGTTCGTCTTCACATTTAACCCAACTTCACTATGACCTTATTTTTCACTTTAAATTGTTTAAAAAGTCCATCTGTGACAGGTTATGGAAGAGGTTAATTATTCAGTTCCGGTCTTTTCAGGTCTACGAAAAACTTGCTAAAACATTTTGATCATTCACAATTCACCAATACCATGGAAACCATACCTTTAATTTGACCTTAACCTGGTAATTTAAATTGTTTCTTTGTTTACCTGAGATACTGGTCGTGGGTATCGGTGCTTGGGTTTGCATTACTTTTATCCCCTTACACTCATTGTTGCTCTTTAAAAGACTCTCTGGTGGAATGCGGTCGCGAGATGCTATGGGAACTGGCCAAGAATCTGTTTAATTTGGGTCTTTCAACAAGTTTAGTTCACCCAACGTGTGTGTTTATTTCATCCTGTTTCGAATTGCATTTATTCGATAAAACACCATGCAAAAGTATATTTTATAGTTACATTTGAACGCACAGTGAAGCACAAACTATATATTATATAATAAGACATACTATGAGTTGCATTCCTGGAAGAAGCAGATACGGACAAAATTAAGCCTATACACTTAATTACTTGTAAAAAATTTAAATAGACCATATGCTAAATATATAAAACAACGCAGCGTAGAAAATGAGATGCAGTTCGTAAAGACAATTAAAAAACACAATTTAAGAACTTAAGAAATGAAAATGAATAGGTTTAGCAATTAATAACGACTTGTCGTACTTATTAAAAATCTGCAGTATGGGCTCGCTGAAAATAAAATGGTTGCCATGTTAGCCAAAGTTTAAATGTAAATGTATTTCGGTCACTTGGCTTTTTCAATCTATTAATGACAGATGTGCAAAAAATTTGGTCATCATCGGTCAAAAAATGCCCAGTCAGTACAAAGGTAGGGCTTTTCAATTTCTGTGCATGAACAGAAATAATCTAAATTTTAAACAGGCGCGGGTCACATGTTAAACCACGTGACCATCGCATATTTGTTTACAACGCCATTTGCATGAATAATGAATAATCATGTCATTACCCGTTTACAATAGGACAAGCAAAGAGACTCGACATAGCAGCGTCATGTTTTTGCAGCGTGATTTTTTCGTAAATATCTATGCATATTACTGGACAAATTTCAATAAAATTTCATCACGCTTGATAAAAACTCCTTTTGTTTTTAATTCACAAATCGGCCTTATTGAATTCGCTCTGATCTGAGAAATCGTTTTTATGCAATCAGCTTGCATTCTGTCTTTTTACGAACATTATATTCAATACACAATGATCCTCGTTTATCCATTAAGACAAAACATGTTTTATAATCACTTTGCTAGGGCTGTCCGTAGACATAGTTCGTTTGTAAATTGCTTGTGTTATTAAGTAGTTCTTCTTTGTTTTAAAATGCGCGGAAGTGGAAATCATGTGAAATTTGCGCTCACGTGCCCAAAGCGTGCATACGTCACAGGTTAATAATAGTCTTGAGGATTCCGTTAGGTTTCGCATTTTTTATGCTTTTGGCATTTGTTGGCACAATTTTTGCGAAAATCTGTATGAAAGAGTTAAGCTTAAGAATGTATCTGACGAATACTGATCAATTCTGGTCAGTTAAGATAACCGAATTGTTGTGAGAAATACCAACTCGGACGGCTTTAAACCCGCACCTTTACAAACATGTGAGATCTGTTGACAGACACACAGATAAAATATCAGTTACTGAACTACGTAATATATCTGATGACGGTTAGAGTAACAAGAACTGTTGTTTCTCGTACCGAAACTGATATATTACAAAGCAATATGGCATCACCTGAAATCAGTTAAGCATACATCTTGATGCCAACATATTTTTTTTCCTGTAATCGCTACGACTCCGCATTTTTGCGGGAAAATAATTAATGTTTTATGACGTCATGAATGCTTATGACGTCATTCATCCTGCGTCATTCATATAATGTCATGCGTTGCAGTCGACTTCCAGAAGCAGAGAAAAGCGTTTTACTTTGACCACTAGTGAGTACATGATAAATATGAATGATAATTACATGCATTTTAATGTTATCGCTTACGTAACTCTAAAAAATTAAGATATGCTTTTATATGTGTTGTTCAAAATGTATTGTTGACACAATTTGTTAGATATGCCTTGTTCTCGACGTTTCTTGCCTTCTCATTGGATTCGTGCCTCATTTAATACGTCATTAACTCATTTTCGCTGTCATCAAATACTGCACGTGTCCGGCATCTTTGTAAGTAGATCGAGTGTTCACCACCTAATGAGTATTTTGCCGAGGAAAAGCACGTCTAAGTTATCATACCATGAAAAAAATCTTCACATTGGCGACCTATGTTAAACTTTAAAGACCAAGCCAGTCCGATTAAATAAGCTTAATTTTCTCAATCGGCTTTATTCGCTGATTATCATTGATAAAGGTAAAGGCAGCCTAGTTCCCGTTCTCTTTCAAATTTATCGAGAGGTCCGGGACAGGAACCAGACACGAAACTGCCAGGTGGCACTTTAACGCTGTGACGCTGGGAAAACCCTAAATGTAGTTATTTTTAGATTTGATCAAGAATGTAACCCGCCTCCCAGTTTCGCTGAATGGGTCAAGTTCCCTACGGGTACAACTTATCCGTACCCCCAATTTTTTTTCGTACCCAAATTTTTTTCTACCGTATTTTGTTTCGTTGACCCTTTTTTTACGTACCCAAATGTTTGTTCGTACCCAATTTTTTTTGTTCGTCCCCAATTTGTTTTCGTACCCAATTTGTTTTCGTAGATCTACCCTAATTTTCGTACCCACATACACAATTGTGTGGTGAATTACTGATGTAGATAAACTTAAATTGATGCTTTTACATCCATCCTCTTTAAAAGCATCGTCACACCAGTACTGTCAGTACTTTGATTTAGTATTTTAAACGAAGTTAATGCACAGTTGATTTTGGATAGCACTTAGAGGTACCCGGCGGGGTGTTGTTACTCGCTTAAAATATCCATGACGCGCAAAGCAATTAACTTTCAATAAACATGTTTGCGTGGTTTTAAACAATCTTTAATTGTTGACATTTGCCAGAGGTTTTTATCTGATTTGGGGGGAAAGGGCCTGCCTTTTTTTAGGGGAAAAATCGCGCGAAACGCCGGGTTTTGGGGAAAATAAGGAAAGTCATAATCAATTTAACATATTTTTTCTGTTTTCAAAACAAATTCAATGCAACACATAATTTAGGTATGCAATATTTTTCAATTTCTACACTGGATCAGGTTAACTTATATATTTAAAGGTTACAAAAACATGAAATCTATGGTAAAATTCACCTGCTGAAGGAAACATATCAGAGGGGAAATGGCCGTTTTTTGGCGGGTCGCAAAGAAGGAAAAAAAAAACTGTTTGCAAATATAAAGTTACCTTAGTTTAATTCCATTAAAGATTGAACAATTCATTCTGTAATTGTTGACAATCTTCACATTCAAGAAAAATAAATAAATAAATTATTTAGCTGACTGAAAACATAAAATCGTTTATATGTTGTCTGTGTTGATAAAAATAATTGCTTTCAGCCTTACCCAAATAACCGGATCAGAAATACCGTAGATACAGCCCAGAATCTCTCTTTTAATGCATATGTTTGCTGTAAAATGGTTACCAGTAAAAAGGACCGTGGCGTGTAAATATGTAATGTACCAATTCAAACATTTAGAGTTTGTGCGAAGGGCAAGGCGAAGGGCAAGGTAGATCCTTTAAAAATTAGTCCAGGATGTAATCTGATCTTTTCTAAAGAAGAGGAAAATGTTTGGTGGAGCATCTTGCAATTATGCCTCAGCTCGGATGTGGCCCAAACAATGTGCATGTTCAGCACCTGGTTGGGGAATATGCAGAACATTTAGGAAAGCTCCCTACCAACAAGCCCTTGGGTATAAACTGGCTGTATTGCTTCCTGAAGAGATGGAAATACAGGCTCTCAACCATCAAACCACGCACCTTTGATAGTGGTCGTGCGAACAATCAACGCCAGAGATCGTTGAAAGCTACTTATAAAACCTCGGGACAGTATTGGAAAAGCAAAATTTGATAGAAAATCCTGATCTATTTTCAACATGGATGAAACCGGAATACAACCTGAACACTGGCCTTCTAAAGTAATCGCTGCCACTGGCAGTACGCCGTAGTCTGTTACCTCTCGCCGCTCAACTACCCTAACGTTAATTGCACGCGCTAACGCATCCTACATCTGCATTATGTGCGCAAAACACATCTACATGTGCGGCTGCTTAATACCAACGCATCTAATTCAAAACAATGTAAGTTAACAAAGAAAACGTCTTTCAACTTGCAATTTTTTCGTCCAACTGATCACCTGACCAAGTCATGCCATGTGACACAACCAAAGTAAAGTAAACCACAAGATAAATGGTTACACGTCAACATTAAAAAATTGTATAATAACATCGGGGCTACATTCACATGCCACTATTTTTCGTCTTAAAAGTAAAACGAAACAACCCTGAACTAAGGACTGGTTCTTCACCTGGTGCATATTTTACAATGTCAGACAGTGGCTTGTCGAATACCGAAATATCCCAGAAATATTTAAAGTAAAATCTTTCCAATCTATGCAGAAGTTCGATCGACCAACATCCGATACTAGACAATTATTACGGCCACTCTCTTTATGTTGCCGTAAGCCTTCAGACTGAGCCAGAGCACAGAATATGAGCCGCGTTCTGAGAAAACTGGGCATAATGCATGTGCTTAAAGTGTCATCCCAGATTAGCCTGTGCAGTTCGCACAGGCTTATCAGGGACGAACTTTTCGCTTTAAAGGTATTTTTCGTTTAAAGGAAGTCCCTTTTTACCGAAAATCTAGTTTAAGCGGAAAGTGTCGTCCCTGATTAGCCTGTGCGGACTGCACAGGCTAATCTGGGACGACACTTTACGCACATGCATTATGCACAGTTTTCTCAGAACACGACTCACATTATCCTCTTTGTTTTGCCTCCCCACACATCGCACATCCTGCAGCCTCTGGACTGACTACCGTTTTACTATCGCGAATGCGCCAAGTATCTGATGGAGAAATGAATATTGGTGAAACGGTGACAAAGAACCTTATGGAAAACATTTCGTTTAAGGCATAATGATATTTAAAGACCATGGTGCACGCAAAAAAATTGTTGAAGGATTCCGAAAAATGACATTTTCACGTGCTTACCAGAGCTTGTTCTTGCAGATAAGCTGTATCGAAGCAATGCCTTCCGAGAGACATTACCTCTACTCAAAATCATAGATTTGAAAGCCGGAGAAGCAGCGGTAGAAATGTACCTCTTGTTTAAAGCTGAAATTAAGTTTACATGCAACATGCGTCTGTAAGGCCCCGAACCAACATAAAGCCCGATGCAAACAAACTAAACAAGGGCAAAAGCTATTACAGTGATTACCGTTGAGCCACACGCATAAGGATAACGCGACTTCAAGAACCTCTTCAACCTGAACACATGCTACAACGAATTCTGCGAAAACGGACAAAGCATACCGAAAGTGCCAGTCGGATCAACTTCTGAATTCTGTGCCTCACACAAAGTCCACTTGAATGCAAGATACGCATCACCCAGTGATTCGGAGATTGATTTCGAACCAGAACAAACGAGCCGCGTTCTGCGAAAACTGGGCGTAATGCATGTGCGTAAAGTGTCGTCCCATATTAGCCTTTGAGTCTGCACAGGCTAATAAGGGACGACACTTTCCGCTTTTATGGTATTTTTGGTTCCAAGGAAGTCCCTCCTTACCGAAAATTAAGTTTAGGCGGAAAGTGTCATCCCTGATTAGCCTGTGCGGACAGGCTTATCTGGGATGACACTTGGGACGATTGAACTTTACCGGTGCGCAACACTTAACATCAAACAGCACCTAACACATAACAACTAACGCAACACCTTATAATCTTTTTTATCCTATATATTTCTTTAGTATCGGGGGCTACCGCCCCAAACCCCCGCTTTGTCGATGGTGGTAAACAACTGCGTACCGGTAAAGTTCAATCTAGCCTGACACTTTACGCACATGTATTTAGCCGAGTTTTCTCAGAACACGACTCAAATAGATATGTGACGTGTCTGCAGGAAGACACTTATACGACTCACCATATTTAAAACTCCTCGCGTGGGACGAGTGCGTTATGTGCAGCAACTGGGTAAACTTAAAACACAAACGCGGGTTGTAAGAAAGAAACGTCAATTTCCTATACTCTCATTGTAAAGTTTAGTTTTGCGACTATTCGGA
This sequence comes from Dreissena polymorpha, assembly GCF_020536995.1. Taxonomy (NCBI): domain Eukaryota; kingdom Metazoa; phylum Mollusca; class Bivalvia; order Myida; family Dreissenidae; genus Dreissena; species Dreissena polymorpha. The sequence goes on from NC_068367.1 coordinate 24,062,859, forward strand.
TATTGTTCGATTGCGTTTCCTTCTAATTTATTTTCTTTAATATAGGTAACTTATGAGTAATTGTAAAGAAGATTAATATTTAAACAATATTAATTAGTTATTTATAATTCTTCCATCCGTTCTATCAGATAGAATATTATATTAACAAGAAATATCTTTAAAAAAAGATATACGGCGTTGATTGTGGTCGATGTTTATGAACGATCAAAAGTTATCTCCATGAGATAAAAAGTAGCGGATGCCTTTTTTCTGCCCAGTTCTTAGCTACATCATAAGCAAATCAATTACGGGGTGTTGCTCCAGATTTCGTGGCTTATTTTGCTTTATGTGATATTATTGCTCAGATATCTATATTTACAGAATAGAAAAACACAACATGAAAATAAACGAGTGCATATAGGTCAGCCGGCAATACTCGAATCTTATTTAATTGAATAATTATAGTATAGTGAATTATTGTGCTCATGCTTAATAAACTGGTCTAAATGGATAAAAATTTCTAATTAATTTTATCAAAATTGGTCCTTATCATGCAAATGTTGAAACCATATTAAAAATCGATGATTGACATACCACAATAATATCGCCGAATATCTTTATTTAGTATCTTTCTGATCAAAACAGACTTCAAGTGCACAAAGTTTACGAGACGGCGTTTATATAAAGATTTCTGCAACTGACCGCAAACTGACCTTGATACCTTGCGGATTGAATGCAATGCATTACAGTCACTACGTTATTGTCAGTAAGACCGGTGTAACACAATGATCGCAACCCCTTCTGCGAACTCCGGTGATGAACTGTATATAAACTCTGACTTTCACAAATGGCCGCTTTTGCGCTGGTAATTCTCTGAAAATAAAAGGTGAACGCACAAAATTTATTTATTTGGAAAATTGATTGTAAAACTGTTCTATCTATTGAGCCTTTTCATTAGAGATAAAATTGTTTCATGCAGTAAAACAGTGTTACAAAGACGCGGATATGTTTCCAATGTTCTGGTGTTATACTCAAATCAGCCAATGGAATAAATGAAGTGTATTCATTCGTACCTAGCCGCGGGAAATTTTATTTGAGTATTATTGGACACTTACAAAGGTCAAGTCAGGGTGAAAAGCTGGCTTAATACAGCTTACGCCGAAAAAATAAATCGCCACCAACGTCAATACACAGTAACACATGCCACTGTATCTAAGAAAACGGATATTTCAATATGTGAGTTTGAAAATTCCCCAATGGGAGCCCCATTTGGAACGAGGTCAAGCCAAAGCACGAATCCAATGAGATACTTCTTCTGGATGGCACAGATCATTAACCTTCATCTTAAAGAGCTGAATATTGAGTAAAAATGTAAACGAATACAGGTTTCTTAGGATTTAATATTTAAATAGTATTGATGATATAAAAGTTATAAAATTATAAAAATACTAGCGACATAAAAAGATAATGGCTGCAAAGAACGAGAACAAAGCATGATAAATAGGTCGTCAACCTCTTTTGTTCATGTTATTTCTTTAACATGTAATATGCAGTCAAACTATGCAAATACATTCCAATGGAATAAATATATAGCATTAAACGTTAAATCCTACGTTTCATAGAGCTGAGGAATGAGTCGACTACTATTTCTGTGCGTTTTACTGGCGTCGGCGATGATTCTCGTCAGTGCCGTCAATACATATTATGGCGACATTATGGGAAGAAGCTTTGGAGCTGATGGTGCGCGATTCGGTGGCGGAAGCGAAAGTGCTGGCGATGCCTCAGACTTTTTTAGAAGAGTTAGGACAACAGACAATGAATAGGTATTTACATGCAATACAATCTACTTATTTACAGAGACCTTTCTGTCGCATATATGATTGTTCCGTGATAATCTGATGTAGGCCTAAAAAAGAAGTCTTGTTTCCGGTTACCCAACCGACCCTGTTTTTTAATTAAAAAGTTTTTTTCTGTTACAAAATCCGTATCCGAATGTTATGTCCGAAATTTACGCAACATGTAATCGTTACTGAACCGTTTACTAATTAAATTAAATGCGAATCGCGTATTAGATGGACATAATTATACAATTTTACGTTGATATGTGCACCAGTCGCTTACATTATTTTAACAAGTTGGCGGACAATACAGAACATAAATTGTGACAGACTCTCGACAAAAATGGCAAATAACGATCAAATAAACGATGGAGATCATACATTTAGAAGGGATTACTGAAATGCAAATTAATACATGTGATAACGGACGATGCATAAAACTTCTTTAGATTTCAACAACATATTTATTAGTAATCTACAGTAACATAATCTACTCAGTGGGTACAGTATATGTAACGGAAACGAGTGTTTGCAAAATGTTCAGTTTACTCGCAAAGTTAAAACATTTGACAAGATAATCGTTAGAAAATGGGATGAGACAAACATGGTTTCATTTGATAATAATAGTGGATCTGTTTTTATTTAATGCTTTCCGGTGGTTTATAGAGAAATATCAGTGAATTAAGACTGATATTTTCACTGTTTCAAACAGTTAAAATTATCACTATCAGTGAAAAGTATCGAAAATGTTCACTGTTTTTTTGAAATGACGTCATTTTTTTGACGAAATGACGTCATTATCCCGGCGAAATTCTTTAGTTAAACTCTTGAACAATGTATATAAACTGTGAAAAAAACCAAACATAAAATAAAAAGAAAATTTGTTGGATTCGGTGGAATATCGATTTTAATTCACTCGTGATTTAAAAAAAAATCTTTTCACTCGTGGCTGCGATACTCCACCGAATCCAACAAATATTCTCTATATAATCAGATTCATATTCATTTATATATTGCTTTATATGTTTGTCATGCTGTACAGTTTACTGAAACAGCATGGCACTTTATTGCAAGACATATCAAGGTTAATATATTAATATTAATTAAAGTAAGTTAAATACATCAATTACCATTAAATTTTCTTGTTTATATTTTTATGTTTTTTCCAACAACTGCCTCTGATGCGCTTAAATGTTTCTCTCAAAACCAGGTATCCACAGAATGTTTTTGCCAATTTTTGCATAAACTGCGCGTTAAAATGTCCATTTTGAAAGTAATGCGCCATGCCCCTTTGCCCTCCTGGGAAAAACACTAGACATGTTTATAAAAAAATATTATATTAACTTTGTATTTACTCAGCTGTTGAACAGTTATTCTTGTTAATGTTTTGTTTAATTGACATTTATTCTAGTCAACAAATGCTTTATTCAAAATGCAGTCTTTAGTTTTCAAAGAATATTTATTTGTACAGTAATTTACAGATAAAGACAATCTGGATCAAACATTTTCTTGTTAAGATCTTTATCTGAAAGTTTATAAGTACTATGTCTTCATGCATTTCACACTGCTGATCCCTGAAAATAATGACATTCTATTTGAGTTTAATATTAAATTAAGTGTTGTGGCATGTAAAAAAAAGCCTATCTACCGACCCACTTTTTTGGGGGCATGTAACCAGAAACAAACCTATTTATTTATGGCGGTATCTATTTTGACATATGAATATCAATTAACCCATTTATGCCTAGCGTCTAGAAAAAAGGCCTTGGCAAACAGCGTAGACCCTGATGAGACGCCGCATGATGCGGCGTCTCATCAGGGTCTGCGCTGTTTGATTTACAGAATTTCTGTAAGAAATATTCTTAATATAGAAATAAATTTACTAGACATCCCTAATTTTGGAAATAAAAATTGATCCAATTTAGAAGGATGGGAGAGTCCGCAAGGCATAAATGGGTTAATTACACGTATTTGTTTACAGATGGCGTGTGTACGTGTGTGAACTGACGGTGAAAAACCCTTGATTTCAACTGGAGCTCACGTGCTAAATACATTTATCTGCATATGTATAACATGAAATAAATATGTAACGTATGTTGAAGGATTTATTTTACCAACAGCGTGTGCGTTTTGGGAACATTATGTTGCAGTGATAAAAAAAGACCTTTGGATGAAATTTTATTATGTTAAAAATGCGACTTGACTAAACACATTACAAGTTGTTTAATATTTAAAAAGTTGTTTAATATTTTAACACACATTATACACTCAGAAGTAATCAAAGGAAGTTGCTATGACGCCGGGGCGATACTGGGATCATTACTTTACATGTCACTGCAATCGAGTATATATGTGACTTGCCCTTCAAGCTTCAAATGAATACATTTACAATCCTTTTTTCAACTTTGCAGGAATTTCAATATCGTTACGTTCGTTATAATAAATGATGTGCTATTTAAACTTAACATTCCACGTTGTCCAAAACACAATGCAAATTGGGTATTGTTTAAAGAAAACCCCCATAGAACTACACTAAAATATTTGTATGAAGAGACTAATTAATGTTCGAAAGTACATGAGAGAAATCTTTAATACGAGACCCTTATTGATAGCAAATGACCTATGTGAACAAACCCTCTATACACAGTCAGAATGCCCCCCCACCCCCCTCCGCCCCCCAAACTACAACAAAACAACACACATACAATTAAAGCAAGTATTTGACTGAAAAATTGCAGGTAAAACCGATATTTGTAGTTTAACCAATTTATGCCTAGTGAACTCTCCCATCCTTCTAAATTGGATCAATTTATTTCCAAAATTAGGAATGTATAGTATATTTATTTCTATATTTAGAATATTTCTCACAGAAATCACTATCAGCAAACAGCGCAGACCCTGATGAGACGCCGCATCATGCGGTGTCTCATCTGGGTCTACGCTGTTTGCAAAGGCTTTTTTCTAGACGCTAGGCATAAATTGGTTAAAATAATGTCAGCATGCCATAGTGGATATAGCGGGTTCGATCCCCACTGATGGGGGGGGGGAGGGAGCAATCTTTGTATCTCCCCAAAAGACAACAAGTTCTGGTTCTACCAAGGAAATGGACTTAAGAGCGTTTCAAAAAGCTTATGCGTACGATGTAATAGAACTTTAACAAATAGGTTTTAACTACCTATCGTCTTTGATTTATATAATTTAGAGATATTGTTAAATTCGCACACATGTTATATATGCTATTGTTTAATGTCATTCCCATGACTTTAAAATACTTCCACGATATAAGTTTCTCGTACAAACAAGTAAGTAAGTCGTGGGAAGAGGGTACTTAGCAACCAGGAACGGGTATTTATTTAGTGCAGGTCATTTTTGATTAAACTGTTTAATGATTTTAACCAAAATGATTTTGTATAACAATAATGTTGTGACTTTTTACCGAGTGGTATTTCTGGCCCATTTATAAATCATAAAATAATTGATTATTTCAAATTAAATTTCGGGTAGATATTAAGGAGTGTTATACTCATTCAAACTTTGGACGAAATTCAATTATTGATACTTTTGAGCGGGTAATTATGACACATAAGTTGCGTCAGAAGAGCGATTGCGTGATAATTAAAAGCACCTTGATAATAACAGACGATTCAACCGATAATTACGGTGGCATAGCGGAGACAATCACTCCTCTTTTTTTTAAATTGCACTACTCTTTTTTCGATTAGTTTTTCTATCTCGTTGCCACGAATTACTATCAGGGGTGTAGCTAGCATTTTTTTTAGTTTTAGGCCCGGGTATGATACATAAAAACGTGGGGTCCGGGTGTGCTCCCCCGGAAATATTTTAAATCCTATAACGCATGTGGCGAGATTTAAAGCATATCTAGACAAATAATAAGATCAATGTCAGAGAACTAAATTGTACTGTATTATCTTTATACTAGAAAACTAAATTTTAAAACAATATGGAACAGAGAAAACATTTAAAAGTGTAACACTACACTTAATCACAAGTCAAACCATGTGAATTCTTTCCAATAATACTGTCTGCATGTCTATAACGGCACCTGAACGTGTTGAGTGTAAAACTTACTTATAGTCGATCTATTACGCTAATTGTTAGTTAAAAATCCAACGATAATCGATTACAACTTACTGTAGTGTTGAAAGGGAGACAAGTAGATCTACATGTAGATCTATGTAAACTTGAAACAGCAAGACGTAAAAAGAAGCGAGCTAGAATCTATGCACATAGAAAGAAGTAGAATTGATAATTGGAAGATTTGTCCTTTGAACACGACCAGAATCCATTGTCTGAGGATTATGTCAATATGAGATGCATATTTCTAACACCTCACCCCTTAAGGTCAACATTTTCATGCGTTTTGCGAATGTGGCATCTTTATTTTGTTCATGTTTAAAAAAAATGTAGTCCCGGGCCTGCTTACGCCCCTGACCACAAGTTAGCTATGTCGTGGCCTCGAGTTACTCAGTTGAGGCCACGAGATTAAAAAAAAAGAGTGCAAAACTAAATAAAAGAGGATTGCGATTAAAAAAAGAGCGGTGCATTAAATTAAAGAAGGGTGCATTAAACAAAAATAGAGAGAATTTTAGCTATTTAAGCTTCCCTTGAACACAAATTAAATAACATTTCGCGGCACCCAATGGGAAATAATATTGTCCAGAATTGCAAGATTACAAAACTAATCATTGTACGCATAAAATAAAAATATTTGTGGGATTTGATAGAATATCGATTTTAATTCACGCATGATCATAGAAACAATATATTTTCACGAGTGGCGCATTTTCTATGATCACTCGTGAATTAAAATCGATTTTCCACCAAATCCAACAAATATCCTCTATGTATATAATGGAATTGTTCACGGTACAAGTATTGGAAATGACTTAGATATTCACTAATTAAGTATGAGTCATGAAGTCAAACCTCGAGTGCACGAAAAGTATTGTTAGAGGGAGAAATCATGGTGTGCACGGAGACACGTAAACAATTCTCAATGTCCTGCTGTTGTATGCATAATTCAGGAGCGTAGATAACCTCCAAAAATTGGGAAGGCAGACGCAAGGTCCCGGCTCTGAAAAGAATAACATTGTTAATGTAATAAATTTTGTGTTAAATATTAATGATAATAATAAAACAAAAACATTATTAAGCAACAATACGAGTATTATTGGTATGTTTTTTTTTTCTAAATTTCGTTTGTATTTAGATCGACGTTAGGTTCATAAAAAGTAACAACGGTCGCAAAGTAAAATGTAATACTAATATACATACCTCATCGTAATGGAGCCATTTTAACGAATCAAATCAACTAGATTGGAATGAACGTTGTTCTGGCTTTTTCTTCCAGAATGTATGCTTAGGAAAAGCAAAATTTCGAGGCTGATTAGGAATACTCATTTTGAACATTAAACAATTACATATATGAAATTGTTTCAATGATTTCGAATCAAATAATAACTGTTATACTTGGAGAACAAAAATATTTTTAATCAAATAAATGTTTTTCACGCCTATATTTACTCAAAATTGTTTTAAGTTGCAGTTACCTTTGAATTAAAGCGATCGATTAAAATTAAAAGAAAAGCCTGTCCTTAATCAAAACACCGACAGTGCAATCACGGAAAGAACAATAAAACAACTAACGCATAGTCCATATAAACGGACTCCCAAAACCTTTGATAATTTTTGCTATGGCGGCTCTGGGAGTTCATATGCACTCCTTCATACACATGGGTGCAGTTCAGCGCACGGAATCCGTGCGCTTCACTAAACAGAGTTACAGACGTCGTTCGAGACAAATTGAGGAAAATAATGAATAAACTTCATAACCATGTTAAATTTACCTGAATGGAAACCTACGGATGTTATCCTTTGCATGCATCCGATAAAAACACGACGATGTTTCAACACACTTTTCTCGCTGACATTGTTATGTTTAAATTTGAAACAGTGTATTCTGTATCGAATACCACATCGTTATCGACTTTTTGGCTCCAACACATAACGCGACGTACAAAATATTGACGTAATGCGACCTGGGGTCGTATTCCAGAAACATCTTAAGTCATTTCTTAAATATTTTCACTTAAGTTCAAAATTTCAATGTTTTGTATTTCTTTACTAAATAAAGACATGCATGTTTTTTTGGTATTACTCAAATAAACTTGACACAATGATGTTATTTGGATGTAATTTTCGATGCCTAACTATTGCAGTATGAAATGAAACACTTAAGAAAAATTCCCAATTTAAGGATAGAAATAAAATTTAACTTAAGATGCTTCTGGAATACCACCCCTGACCTATATTGGGTCAATTTTCCAATATGGCGGATACAGCGTACAAAACAAAACCTTAGTCAATACAAATCAATTATTTCTTGCTTTAATGGTACCATTTGGATGAGTTTGTGAATTAGATAGGTAAATTTTAATAAGCTCTTGCAGTTTCAGTGTTCATTAACCTTTGAATTGTTGATAACATTTTGCACCCATGGACAAGAGAGAGCGCATTGCAACTCTCAGCATAAGCTGAGAGTTGAATTGACATGACGCCTTATCTATAATCGCTCCGCCCACTAGAATTGATCCACCAATCAGCAATCGATTAATCGGGCGCACTCGTTAGCAACGACCTGTCCGCCATTTTCTAGACAAGCTACATGTTTAGGTTCACTTTTATTCCAACGAGTTTCTTTTGTTTTCCTCTTTAAAAACGATTAAAAATGGTTAAACGGTGTCAATGGGGATTATGTAACTCGGACAATCGATATCCTGAAAGATTAGTTGGTGACATTTAATTTATATCGTTTCCAAAGCCGAAAAGAGATCTCGAGAAGTGTAAGAGATGTATAAATACATGCGGTCGTCACCACGAACAACTGAACGTCAACACTGTCAAAGACAATTATAATATATTTTTATCGGATAAACTAGCAGATTTAAATAGTTTATGTTATCGATCTGATTATCACATAATATTTCACTTTTTTAAAAATAGTTTTATCAGTTACTAGGTCAGAAGCGAGGTTCATCTGCATTACTTAAAGAGAAATAAAACCCAGCATGAAGCCTAATTCATGCTGTGTTTTATTACTCTGATAGTAAAGCACTTAATTGACATCATACATGTTATTTGAAGGTGACATGTGATATATTATCTTATTAACGGTATCTACACATTTGCACTCATGTGGTGTCACCAATAAACGCTTTTAACCCACACTAGGAGCTCGAATGCCTAGATCTCATCTTTTAAACGAGTTTCGTTTATTTTGTTCAGATTAAAAAACGGAAATGAAATATTGCAAAAACGGTGTAAAAAGGGTTAATGCAACTCTGACAATTGGTATCCAGAAAGATAAGTTAGATGAATTAAATTTATACCATTTTCAACGCGGCAATGCGGTCTTGACAAGAGCGAGTGGAAGCTTCAAGAATGACCGAGATCCCCTTTATAGAACATTAATTTATTCCACAAACTTGAAATGTCATATAAGCACGAACTAAGCATTATTAAGTATGTATTATGTCACGTGTGCATGTAAAATAATTGAGAATTTTGGTACCCAATTCCTGTAACTTTACGAAATCCCCGTTAAAAATCGCGTTTCTGTGTGTGTCAGAAACAAGTAATAACCATTTTGTTATTATTTTAATAAAGACGTATCGATAAATGCTACTGTAAAAGAGTTATTATTACTGATATTAGTTAACCAATAAATGCGGTAACTTCGGGGAAGTCGGTACCTGCGCGAGCGTCTGATATTGGTAGCCTTATTAATTTATAATAGCCTGATCGTATTCCATTTCGTACAACGCTAATTTTATATCAGACAATGTCCAAACTTACTGTTTTGTTTTTGCGCTTTAAATTATAGTGATTGATAAATGTCCCATAAGCAATGTTTAATATGATTAATATCACTTTTATACGCAATAACATGTGGGATTGAGGTACCCACCCGGCGTCAGAAAGCGCGTTAAACTTCACCGAATTCCCAGTTATAACGCGCTATTTCGTGTCAAATACACGGAATGGGGGGAATGTTTTGGTAATATTTTTGTTAATAACACGGGTAAATACCGGTGAAGTGTTAATTTATTGCAAATACCACCATTACACGTAATAACGGGTTCGATTTCGGTAAGCGCGCAAGCGTTTGAGAGCGTGTTTAATGTACCGATTTACCCGTTATAAATAGCTGATGTTCTCTTTAATCGTATATTTTTTGCATTTGCAGAATAACTTAATGGCATCAACCCCTTTACAAGTGTAATATGGTGTTAAACAAGTCCATAAAATCATCCGGAATATCGCGTAAATCTATATGCAGTCTATAGGCAAAGAAGCCATTTTGGTGTTAGCTTGTCTAGGTTTTCTTCCCGCTGAGCCACGTGATTAAGTGGGCGGAGCGATCACTGATAAGGCGTCATGTCAATTATTGCAACTAAATTCACGCTATGACATTTACCTGGGCCCCTGGTTTATGACACCTAACAAGGGATATTGACACATCACTATTGGTAACCTCGGAGCAGAGAGAGGGAACACATGGCTTCTGCACTGACGGCGTGTGATTACAAAAATACTGGTTTTGGGGCGGCGATTTTTGGGGATTTTACGACTAGCCGAAATATCGGGGAGGCGGCCGCCAACCCTGCCTCCCCATTACCTACGCCCCTGGATATTTAGCGACAAACATGACAGCAATATTAATTTCAAACCTGAACTTCTTTCAACCTTATTGTTAAAGCAGCGAATACCACAATTTACATTTTATTCTTGAACATGATTTCATTTTGTATTGAACTATTATTCATTAGATGAAAAACTTATCTAAATCAGGCACTGATTTTTCTTGTTTTAATACAGTCATAGATCAGTTGTGGCCTCTGGGTAATGACCAATTTTTGCTTACTTGTCACACCCTTAAAACTTTCCACACGTCTATAGTAGCAAATCTGGATTTAGGTGATCTTCAATGGTACATTTAAACTTTAGCTCTGTTACAAGAGTGCTGGTAAAGTCCAGTCACATATTTAAATCTAGGCCATGTCAAAATCAAAGTGTCAAAGACAAATGAAAGATGCGTTCATAAATTATTGTCCAGTTGTTAACTACTGCTGTAAGTTTTTATATAATATGACTGATGAACATCATGTGAGAGAAAATTCACATTATCATTGTATATCAGGTTTAGCAGCCTTTTAGATAACAAAGTATGCTAGTTGTCAATGTCGCTTCCGGGGATCAAACCCGTAGGGCTTTTAGGAAGATTCTGAAATTTTCGATCCCTCGAGAGCAACCAAACCAAAACTTAAGTCAAATATTGCCGACTCGGTTTTTTGAGTCGGTTCATGAGGGATAATGGAGCTTGATTGGTCATTGTCGGCTCTGGTACTACTTACATGTACCCCGGGTACTCTTAAGTATACTTACATGTACCCTGGGTACTCTAAGTATACTTACATGTACCCCAGGTACGGTAAATAAACGTAATTGTACTCGGTCCATATTAGACTGTACCCGACTTGTATTCGCGCCCAAAATCCGATGTCGTAAAACGCGCAACCGATTATCTTAAACACACTTCTCTTCAAAAAACACTGCATCAACATGCTTTTTGAGTATGTGTTCCGATAATATAGATGCCATTCTACAGAAAATTGACATACATGTGTATATATAATTATTACAAAAAATAGTCGACAACGACTGATTTAGAGTTAAATTTCCCGGGTACATTTTAGTATATTTACCGTACCCGGGATACATGTAAGTATACTTAAGAGTACCCGGGGTACATGTACGTAGTACCCGAGCCGACAATGAACAATCGAGCGATACTGGAAGGTGCAACATGTCTCACGCCCCCTAGCATCGCCTTTAGCAGTATTCAATTCTCAACAGGAAAGTGCTGGAGTCATTGATCCCGAGGGACAAGAAAAACAATTGATTTATGTTCGAAATAAATAATTTGATTAATGACAATTCTATTATTTGAGCCAGGTCACAGGAAAAGCGCAGTCAAATCAGTATCCAATTAAATTATTTGTTATTGTCAGAAAAACGCTTTTAAGCAAACAGCTTTCAAGCGACTGCAGGCTGATCTAGATCCAAACTGGCCACAATCGCCTTAATGTCTCTTTTACTGTGACACAGTTCATTTAACTTTAAAATGATAAAAAGTACTAACACTAAGAAAGAGTACTAACCAGTAAAGAGTTTGAAATCAATGTTGAATTTCAGGACAGCTTGGTGATCTTCAAATCCCCGATGAAATGTTGATATCGGGTATCGTAGTCATTCAATAAGTCGCAAAATGCTCGACTACAATTTATAAAGCACAATGTGACTTATATTGATAACTAAAAATACCAGTATGCCGGTTTTGCCGTGTCAATCTGTTACGATCCAGAAAGTCCTTCATTCACATCGAGTATATATCCTTCGAATTCCAACTATTGTTGTCATAAGCGGAGATTTAGTGAATAAATAATTCATATATCCTAAATGACAGCTTCTAAAAAGCGAAACAAGCCAATGTATGCAGTAAGAAAATTTTGAATCGAGACTCTCATAAGGGCGGCATTTGTTAAATGTTGAAATACGAACGACAACTCTGCTAGGAGAATGTTATCAATGACGAGCAATCTCCTACGCAGTGGCGAATGCAAAAGGGAAGTAACTGAAAAATCGAGTTACTGTATCTCAATCGGACTGGCTGTTCCAGCATCGTCAAAAATGTATTAAAATAAAGGAGACCAGGTCAATACCATTGGCCTGGTTTATAAAAGGGCGGAGTAGAACAATAAACCCATTAAAAACTAAAATAAAAGTTGTGTAAAAGAGACACAAATCCAACACAATTACTAGATTGCGTCAGTTTTGCGCAAAGATTACACAGTTTAAAGGAAAACAGTCACAAGACTGGATAATGGGGTGGGTGTTGGCTGCTCTCCCTCCCCCAATGACCTAGCTTTTGTCAGTTATCTGACAATCCAGAAGGTATTTGGCGAGGGAAGAGAAGACCTGGCCCCTAGCTGCTCCCTTGGGGTCTAGCACGTTGGAAAGGTTTAAAACTAGTCCATGGGAGTGCAATGCAGCTTCAAGGTGGTCCCTCTGCGCCTTATGGTTAGGACAGTGCAGCAGCATGTGGGCGCAGTGAGGGGTTCCTGGCAGCTAGGACATGCGGGGTCTATACCAAAGACATACTTTCCCGCGCCAGCGGGTAATAGGGTGGTTCCCATCCTCAGGCGCGTGATGGCTCTGTCAAGCACAATGCTTGCTGAGTATCTGTCAGGCGGCCTGAGGGTTTCAGCGGGTCTGGTAAAAGTATGTCGACGGGAAGACAAATTGTCGGTCCGGAGATTCCACTCACCCATTACAAATTTCTTTGTCAGGGAGTAGATCTCAGTAGGTGCCAGGGTTTCCCCAGCATCTACGGCCCCCCTCAAGAGGCCCTCCTTGGCCCCCCTGTCGGCCTGCTCATTCCCACTGATGTTGACATGTGCTGGACACCATACTAATGTGACCTTTAAAGATTTATCTAGGCACTGTTGATGAAGTTCCAAAATGCTAGCTAAAATATCAGGCCTAGATCTGCTATTTCTGTTTTTTATGGACTCAAGGGATGACATTGAGTCTGATAAAATAGCAGTTTTAGTAGGTTTATTGACCAATAACCAGCACAGAGAGTATTTAATTGCCAAAAGTTCTGCTGTAAAAATAGAGAGATTGTTACTGAGCCTGTGCGTTTTGCTAATGTTTTTTGAAGGAATTACAAAAGAATTGGCTACCAAACCAGAGTTAGGGCATTTGAAGCCGTCAGTGTAGATTTTTAGATGCTCAGCATACATATTATCTATAAGAGAGAGAGAGCTTCTGACTTGATGAGTTGTGGCAAGTCAGTTTTAGTTATCTTATTAGAGAGTGATAGGTCAACATCAATGGGTCCAAGCGTCCAGGGGGGGGGGGTCTTGGAGGGCCTTAGGTCTGCTACAGGTACCTTGTCGAGGCCGGCATCTTCAACCAGGGTCCTAATACTCGCACCAAAAGGTAGGGCGACATGCTTACGCTTAAGTATTTTCCCCTTGATGAAGGTGCCAGTCCCGACAAGTTTGTTAACGGGGTTTGAACCATACCGAGACTTAGCCCTGACCCAGAAGTTAAGGGACTGTTGTTTTCTACGCAAGTCAAGAGGCAGCACACCGGCCTCCTCCTCAAGCAGTGCACCCGATGTACAGTTTCGAGCTCTCAGAGCTATCCTTAGGGCCTTGTGTTGAATGGCATCAACCATTTTTAGGGCGTTTTGCTTTGCACATGCATAGATCTGGGCTCCATAACTTAGCTTTGGACGTATAAGGGACTTGTAGAGAGTTAAGAGGCTATTTTTATCTGATCCGAAACCTGTGCCTCGTAACATTCTCATTAAATTTAGGTCCCTTTCGCACTTTTCTGCCAAATATTTGAAGAGGTGAGTAAAAGTTAACTGTTTATCTAGGTACATACCTAGAAATTTCACCACTTTTTCAAAGATAATTTTGGTGCCGCCTAAATTTAAGTCCAAAGAGTGCTGAAATTGGTCGCCAAATAGTACTCCTACTGTTTTGGTTGGAGAAATTTTGAATCCCCATTCAATTGCCCATTTCCATATGGAGTCTAAGCCTGCTTGAGCCCTCTTTTGCAGGCGTAACATGTTAGACCTTTAACCAAGTGCCTGAGTCATCGGCAAACTGGGAGATGACCATTCCTGAGTCTTTTACGGCATCAGGTAGACCGTTTACGATGAGGGAGAACAGAGTCGGGGATATTACGGACCCCTGGGGGGTTCCGCGGTCAGTTATGGCTACCTCTGATAACTCCCCATCGACCCTGACCTGGATTTTACGGCCCTCTATGAAAGCTCTGGGGTAGTGGAAACAGTATCCAGTGATTCCATAGTCATCTAGCTTTTTTAATATGCCAAAAGTCCATGTTAAATCAAAGGCGGCCTGAAGGTCCATAAAAATTGCTAATACTGATTGCCCTTGATTTTTTGCAGAAAGAATATCATGTTGTAATCCAGCTAGCTGATCAAGAGTGGATCGCCCCTTCCTAAAGCCAGACTGGAAGGGGTTTAGTATGTTATTTGATTCCAATAAGTGTTCTAATCTATTTTTGATCATTATTTCTAATAATTTACCTGCATGTGATGTTAAACTTATTGGACGTTTGGATCATTTTTGTCTTTACCGGGTTTAGGAATTGGGATCACTGTGGCCTGCTTCCACTCGGGTGGTATCCTGCCTGTCCTATACACCTGATTGAATAGGTTAAGCCAAATTTTCAGAGTTATGGCTGGCATATTTTTAAACATTAAATATGCTATTTTGTCACGCCCCGTGGCGGTGTTGCTCTTGGAGTTAATGGCACTTAATAATTCTGTTATAGTAAATGGTAAATTGAGAGGCGTGCTGTTGTCCCCAGACTCATTTAAAATATTTTGGTGCTCAGTCTCAAACCGCTTTTGATAATTCAAAGTTTCAACGGGAAGGTTTGAGTCACTGGAGACAGATTGGAAGTGTCGTACCAAAAATTGAGCCTTTTCCCTTTGGGTAGTGGCAATTTCGCCTTTGTATTTAAGTAGCGGTACAGGGGTGAATGAATTTCCTTTAATTCTGTGAATTTTTTGCCAAACATCCCTAGTATTTTTCTTATTAATGATAGCTGAATCACAGAATTCTTTCCAATTTTGAGTTTTTGCGTCCAAAATAACCCGCTTTGCCTGATTTTCGAGGGACCTATAATTAAGAAGATTATGCTCAGCGGGGTTCTTTTTAAGAATTTTAAAGCATTTTTTCGGGCCTGTACCGCATTGGAGCACGCCTCATTCCACCACTGGACCCTATTTCTGGCCTTAACCTTGCCGGAGGAGACCGGTATGCTACATTCTGCTATGGACAGTATCTTGCTAGTTAAGTTGTTACAAAACAGATTTGGGTCCTGAGAGTGAACATCTGCAAGGGAGAGATCTGAGCAGAGGTCCCTAACTGAGCCCAATTAGCTTTTTCCAATAAAAACTTTTGCTCTCCTGAGCATTGAGCCTCAGTTTCCTGTGCAATATAGTTGAGCACGGTAACCTGTTGTGGGAGGTGATCAGATCCCATGGTATCATTAACGGTTGCCCATGCAGACGCACTTGCTATCCTGGCATTAACAGCAGTATGGTCAATGTGGGAGTTTAAACCAGTGGGGTTAAGTCTGGTTGGAGAACCGTCATTGAGCAGTATAAGATCTTGCTCGTCAAACCATTCTATTACCGCCCGACCTTCTGCATCTGAATTAATGGAGCCCCAAGCAGGGTGATGTTCATTAAAGTCGCCTGTGAATATTACATCAAAGGGTCCTTTAATGGTCCTTAATTCCTTAAAGAGGCCGTTCAGAGTTTCAAGATCACATCCTCTTGAATATAAATTGACCAGGATAAGAGGCCGGTTCTTGTCAATAACCAATTTAATTGCTAATGCCTCAATAGCAGTGCTACCATCAGATTTAAATTAATTGTTCACTCCCAGGTGTTCATAATAAATTGAGTTTTTAATATATATGGCAAGGCCACCGGCAATATTATGGTTTAAATTAACAAAATTCTTAAATTCACAGTTATACCCAGGTATATGCTTTGCAGTACTATTGGAAAATTTGGTTTCCTGTAAGCAAAGGATATGGGTACTAGGGTTACTGTCAATAAAATACTTTAACTCTGTAAGTTTGTTGGCGGTAAGACCACCAACATTAAATGAAATGATTTGCAGGTTACTGTCCATAGTGGTGTGAAATTAGCTTGCGTTTAAACTGATTTATTTTATGATGTGGAGATTTAACTCCTAGTTTATGGCCAGCACAGGCCCCTTTGAGTTTCGCGGGGGTCCTGGCAAGCCGAACAGGTTTCCTATTTACGGTGAGGGTACCGCTGGCCGGAGGGGGGCATCCTGGATCTGCTAAATGAGACCTCTGTTATTCGAACTCTGGATAAAATGATCACGCTCTACCACTGGGCCAATCAGGCTTACAAAACTGATTTAGCCCTTTTAATACATAAACAGCTAGAAGTGTTGTTAGCAAATAATGATCATAGTATGGCATTGTTAAATGGAAGTCTTAACTAATGTTACACAGATGTGATATGCTTGTTTGAATTTATTTCGATTCCAAGATTCTGTAACTCGTGTGTATTTTGCATGAATGATTGTATCGTTGCTACGCCTTTGTAACTCGTTTCACACGAATAACTGTACTTTCTTAATCTACCTATATCTTTTTTTCCGTTATACAGCTAAATTAAGCGTTACCAAATTGAGGCTATTTTGTAGGGATGACAAACCTAGGCAAATCCGTAACCGGTTAATCTGTTTCGATATTCGAGCGGTTAACCGGTTAACCGACTGTCGTATTGACACATACATGAAAAAAAACTTCCGAAAAACGTAAACGTTTATAAACAATTACATGTATATGCTAATATACTCTGTCGAGTTGATTGTCTTGTTACCTAATTACTGAAACCATGTTATCAATTAAATACTGTGTTTTTTTACAAATTGTGTTGGTCCTTTAAATTGTGAATATACATTTGGAATCCAATACTTAGTCATTTCTGAAAGTGACTTCCGACATTGTTTACATGCTTGTCGGTGAACTGTGATGTTTCTCTGTTGTAATATTACCTTCATGTCATTTACACATACTAGTAATTATTGTTCTACACCTTGACCAATGAAAGCTAGTGCAGAATTCGAATTACGTTGTGTTTTATTAACACTCATTATCCTTTAAGAATTACGTGCATTAACAGTTTGCTGATTAATAACAATTGTCAATTAGCGTAAATATATTTTGCTTTATTGATTTTATCAAGCAAGTGTAGTCAACACAATGGCACAATAAAACCTGTTCATTAATCATCTGCACCCCGATAGCGTTTTTTTATTGAAATAAATGATTGAAATTATTAGTAACTTGTATGTACAACTCGTTTTGTTAGTACCGCATGGTCTATGTATTAACGATAGAAAAAGACCATTTGTTATAAGTTGCATGATAAACATGATTATCTGCGAACGATATGTTTCAGTTTGTTACAATTACGGTTATATGATTACTTTTGTTTGTGCAAGGGACAAATGCATGTGTATTTCGCAACAATAATTGAGGTCACACAATTAAAAATAATTGTAATGAACTTGGATATAGGTACATTGACGTGTTCATATCTGTTACAATAATGGGTACGAATGTGACAACTATGATTCCTTAAACTACTGTCATACAGTGCTCAAGATCGATAGTTGGCCATTTTTCATCATTTGACCAATTCCGTTTGCGAACTAATTTACATTTAATGCGAGCAGTATACGACAAGTATACGTGCTTTTGTTTTAATATGCATTAAAATACACAACGAGATATCTTGCATAAAGAAGATTTATTTTTCCGAGGTATACACAACATGTGGATAAACATTGTTTATTCAAGATGAAATGCAAGTTTTAATTGTAATTTTCAACGATTAAATACATATTTCAATGGCTATTATAAACTTATTACAAAGGTCTTCAAAGATTTTGTTGTGCATCACTGTTTGTGGAGAAGCTGTTCGAGTGTCCAGCCTACAAAAAAGAAAAAGAAGCTCTTTACATGCGGCATATTTCCAAAAAGTTAAACACAAAACGAAACTGCCAATACCAACCCCCTTTATGTAACATAACAATTTAAAGAACGAATACAACCTATCAGAAACCTTGGACCATGTTCAGAGGTCTCTAAAGGAGATTCTTGATTTCTAGTCTTAGTATTTCTGAGACGACGATAATTATAATAGTTTTCCGCTAATGGAAAAAAAGATCAAATGAAAACGTTGCTCTATGCATTTAGATACAGTGTCGTCCCAGTTTCGCCTGTTCAGTCCGCACAGAGTAATCAGGGACGATACTTTCCGCTTTTATGTTTTTTTCGTTTAAAGGAAGTCTCGTCTAACAGAAAATCAAGTTTTGTGGAAAGTTTCGTTCCTTATTAGTCTGTTTGGACTGAAGAGGCTAATCGGGGACGACACTTTACACACAGCCGTTATTCCCAGTTTTCCCAGAGCGAGGATACCTTTACCCGTATTACACATTTCAAAACTGGTCTAAATGCAATAAAAATAAAACAACATACAAAGCCTTCACCTTAATTGGTAAAAATAGAACCCAAGTTTGAAAAGAAGAATATACTTATAAAAGTAACGCAATTTCCGAAAAGTTTCGTTATTATTATATATTATATATTTCAATATGCAAAAATTGTCAAGTGGTAAACAGACGTCCATCAAAGTGACCTCTAAATGTTTGATTTTGTTAGTGGAGGAACTACTCATAAAAGGGATGCATCTTGTAAACAAATATTTAGAAGAAAAATAAGCACGCTTCGACAGATAGATTTCGCAAACGAAGCTGTGTAACTAATCAAACAACATCTTGAGAAACATATTAATAATGTCAAGTTCCACAATAAAGATCCATATTTTACAGGTGATTTTTGAACGCACCTATTTTCGTTCTTAAACTTCGTCCGGGTTTTCATCATAGTCTTTCGGGCAGTCATCAAGCAGGCATTTGGTTTTTTCTAGAAAATCGCTGCCTGAAAGAAAGATGAAAATTAAACTAAAAGGATTTTTTCAAAATAGTTATGACATTCAATGCTTATTTATTTCCCGAATTGACTTATATAAATGTAGTATTTATATTTGTATCAACGGACTGACATAAAGCAAACATAACGTCCATCTATAGAAACACCAGCATAGTTATAATTTGAAAGTTTGAAACGGCTATGAAGTGACATATCTATAACGTAATACATGCACGCGTTTGCTTTTATTCCTTGAAAAGGAAGATGTAAATGAACTAATTTCGAATACATCCTCCAAAGAAATATTGAAATGCTTCCCGCCTTCCGTTTAGGGACTTGAAAGGGATAGATGCTATGTAGTTTTATAGTTATTTCATATATAATAAAAATATGACAAAAGTTGGATTTCAGAAACGATTAAATCATCCGATTCCTTAAAATAGTGCTATTAGCTGTCAAACTGTTCCCCTTCATATAGAAGACAGCTTTAAGTAAGTATTGAAATAATGATGCTATGACAAATGCAATCGATAAGAACAAAAATGCTGCCCCAGTTTAACACCAATACCCAGTGTTATAGACTCACTTTCTGGGTCTTTATCCTTGTCGAAGGCGATAAGAGCAAATAACTCTATGTCTGCGCGTAGACTCATGCCTGTAAAAAGTGTTATTTTAAATAAGTAATAATCAGCAACAGTTGCATCATCACCACCACGACCACCACCACCATAATTATCAGCACCATGATCATCATGATCATGATCATGAAGACATTAGTATGTACAAAGACATTGTATACATTCTATGTTAGTAATTATAAAAAGAATTTCAGCTCGTTTTTCATAGAGACATCTGCAGATAGTGAACATAAAATCACACATACAAACTACTAGCACTTTACCATTCCTTCGAATTAAATGCCATTACTATTAAATGATCGATAAGATGCCTTTAACCCTAAAAATATTAAGAAGACTTCTGGAACGCGTCTTAAAATGATGATATTTATTGAATCTTACATTTAACACTTTCTTTCGTTATATCATTCTGCCACACATCTTCCTCTGTTAAGTCCTGAAACACGGCAAGCATAACAAATATTAACACTGAGAGAGATGCAATACATTTGACAAGGTTAAAACCCATCCCTAAAAGCAACTGATTCGTAGGAAATCATTATAAGAATACTGTGCATGTAATATAAAGTAGTATCGTGTAGACTTTACAAGCGGATTTTGTTTGTTTTCAATAATAGTCCGAAAATATCAAGCAAGTTCGTTTGCACTTACGTCGGTTAGAGTAAGCATGTATATAAAAGAAATTAAAATACATTGCAAGATCCGAGTGTAACCGATGGCGTTCATTCCAGTTCTTATTTAGCTTAACAGTAAGAATGTCATGAATGTCTTAAACAATCTAAAGGTAGGCAAAATGTGTTTAATTCCGAGTGGTTCTTTGGAGTTTGAATAACTGGCGTGTTGCCTTTCACAGAAAGACGTTACTTGTTACGGTTACTGTATTTTAAAGTTACCCGTTGTTTATTATAATGCATACACATACTAAATCAATAAAAATCTTCCGACAGAACGTCTTCTTCAAAAAAAGATAGTTCGACTATGTATATATTGACAAAGCAGGTCACTCGCCATTTTCTCAACCAACGGAAGTGCGTCATTACCCATAATTAAATCGCTGTCACCCCGCTCGCGTATTGAAATGCGCGCACAGGCCGGGAACCTCGCTATTTCTCTATCTACTTTCAGTTTCAACAAAAACCCTCATGCTGATACCTCTGGTGATGATGAACGTGTGAAAATAAGCCCCGAAGAAAATTTATGACAAATAAAAATCACTGATAACATCACTGGTTAATTAGCACTGCATTAAGTTAATAGACATTGAGATGAGTCTTTCTTGAACTTCCTTGTTGATATGCTATAGTTTTGTTTGTTATTTGCGATAAATGCTATTCGTGTAAACAAATATTACTTACCTTAATGATATCAGCATTCTGGGTCAACCAGCTGCAGCGATGAGCCAAAAACAGAGTTTTGGTCTGCAATGGGAACAGGTTAAGTTCGTACACAATTGTTGAATGTAAGGTTGTTTAATGTTTAGTAGTTGTCCAGAGCATTTAGTTGTCAATTGATATTATCTAGAAACTGTTGTTTGATTTAAGATGTTAGCATTAACTCACATATTCCAATACATAGATACAGAACTTAACTTAATTTAAATTGACTTCAACAGGTTACATTTTCAGACCACGTTTTGCGATCGGTAAAATACGTTTAATATTTCACTTAATTAAACACAAACATATCTTTCATAATAAAACGTGATATGTGTTGTAATCATAATTCAATTAAAATTAATTACATTAAGTTAGAAAAATACAAATGTTAACTGGAAAAGTATTGGTTTTGAGTTTTCGATACTGGTATAAAAATATAGAGGTTATTTTATACTTTTAAGAGAGCAACATTTTCAGAAATCTTAATGATGAACAAGACACTTTCAAATTTTCACTTTTTCGAATATGAAATTATTTACATAGTCAAAAGATGGCAAACAAATAGCATACTTCACTCAGAATTGATTTTAACTTTAATGTAA
Organism: Dreissena polymorpha; assembly: GCF_020536995.1. Lineage (NCBI taxonomy): Eukaryota > Metazoa > Mollusca > Bivalvia > Myida > Dreissenidae > Dreissena > Dreissena polymorpha. The sequence goes on from NC_068367.1 coordinate 24,084,968, forward strand.
TTCGTGTAAATTTCGTTGTAAACTACATACGATTGATGTGTACTGCAGCGAGCGCTGCATGCCAATCAATTTCATCAATCAAGATCTTCCCACTCTCGCACTTGCCGTACACGGAAATTACTGCGAAATAAATAACGAAGAAGAGTAATTAAATCATTGTTGTCATTAGGTCATTTGTAAAATTACGACACATGTGTTTACTTTGCAATGCACTGCGAACTAGACTCGGAATAATATAAACTCTTAATTTAAAACGCGTTATGCCTAATACATACGCTCTGCCTTTACGTCCTGTAGTTCCCAGTTCACCACATAGTCCTAAAAACAACAGGCATACAGCTTAAATGTAGGATAATATTAACCTTATAACAGAACTGTATTCTGACTTGATGATTTACCATCAAGATAGAAAAGGTATATTAAAAGTAATAAACACTACATTATTTATATACCCCCCTGGCACATTTTGCTGCAAAAATAAAATGCCATGTCTAATAAAAATGGCTTTCAACACAGTTAAGAACATACTTTAACTTAAATGGAAAATAGAACTAAGAAATAGATGACGTTAAAATGTTTATATTCTTACTTGCATATTGTATTGACTTATTTACTCGCTGGAACGTATGATATAAATTGTTTATTTGAATTAGGCTAATATTACTTTTATTCTTCTCATAATGAGTTTTGATTATTTTATTTTTATGTATTAAGGTATTTTTGTATTTAATTGTTTTTGTTTATAACCAATAAGCTTGTAAACAATCCTAACGCAGTACCGCGACATACATCTAAGAGCAATGTTGGAATGGATTAGTGCGGGACAAGGATGGACATTAAATTACATTATATAGAGGATATTTGTTGGATTCGGTGGATTATCGATTTTAATTCACTCGTGATCATAGAAAATATATATTTTCACTCGTGGCGCATAATCCACCGAACCCAACAAATTTTCTTTTTATTTTATGCTTTTTTTCACAGTTTATATACATTGTTAAAGAGTTTAACTAAAGAATTTCGCTGGGAAAATGACGTCATTTCGTCAAAAAAAATGACGTCATTTAACATAAACAGTGAAAATTATCGATAATTTTCACTGATAATTTTCATTGTTTGAAACAGTAAAATTATCAATTATAATTCACTGATATTTCTCTATAAACCACCGGAAAGCATAAAATAAATATATATTTTTGAAGTGCTAAGCTTGTTTTGATGACCATATAAATTCGCTCTTTCTATATTGACACTTACGAATCTAATATCCGTTTACATTACGTTTTCATTCCACTCACAAACGCATAACGCGTAATGGATAAACTTCTCATCGATTAATATTTTTTACATAAATAACACATTTTTGTACTAAATATATCATTATCATAAGAATTGCAAAAATGGACAATACTTGAGGAATATAGAGTTTATATGCGACTTAAGCATATACAGCGCATCGTCAAAGCACAAAAAAGCAATCATAATACACAAGCGTCTATATAACAACATTTTTATCCATGTTTAAAAATATATGAATTTTGTTAGAATGTAATATATTAGAGAAAGCTCTAAATTGGTTATCAATGTTAAATGAATGTTTTAAAATATGTTCTTTATTAGAAAAACATTATGCAATAAGATATAATCTCCAAAATTTCAAATCTGTAAAAAAATATGTTCTCTCATAACGCTATATATTTTCGACTCTAAGTTTCAATGCTTCAATACAGAAATTAGCCAGACGTATCAATCCTGATTTTTGTTCTCATTCAACAATTGCAAAAAAAATAAAAAATAAACATACTTGGTCTTCCTATGAAAACAGCAGGTATAAGTGAATGTCTAATATTCTCATATAAAGGACATATTAGAACAAAATGGTACTCGTGTTAAATTGCATTTAGTGTACGAAATTACATAATCTTTCATTTCATAGAATGTGTTAGTGCCTACAATTTTCTATGAATAAATTTTGCTATAATGTGTCTATTTGTCCATTTTGTAAATGGTTCTATCAAAAATGGGTTTCAATTCCTTGTAAAAAAAGTAATGAAATATCATTAACATTCGTTCGCCATTTTGATATAAAAAAATATTGTAATAATCTCTTGCGAAACATTACACTAAAGCTGTTCACATTAACAGATTCTGGATAAAACCAAACTTAATAAAAACCTTAATTTTGCAAGAGTTTCCAAACGTTTGATGCCCATGACTAGGAGTGAGGGTCATCACATGCTTTGTAACATTGTCTACGACGAATATTGCTTAAAATACGGTTTGACGATTTTCCGTTGAATAATTTTAAGAAATAGTTAACTACTCGTAAATATCGACTTATATACATCGGGTATTTAACTACTTCGGCATACAAAGCATTTTTACATTTAAAAGCCATTTACAGAAGCATTAGTTAACGTACTCGGGACGTTTTCTTAATTTGAATAACTCTAAATGATCTATAATGAAAACTTGATATCCAAATATTCCGATGGAATATCAGAAGTAATTGAATGTATTAATATTGCATTTTGTATGTGTCTTGTTTTCATGCGTTTTATTAAATCGTTTTTTAAGCATATGTCCTTTTCATTATAGACAGTTTTGGCTATTCGCATCGATAACAGACTTTGATTCGATTGTACATTTTCACATAGATGTTTCTTAAACAAATGTAGTATACCACAAATAATGAATAACGGTACGTTATCATAGTAACAATCAAATGTGCGAGTTTGATTGTTTTTACTTTACTTGTTTTCAGGCACATTGCAATTACTTGCGCTAAAGCAACTATCAATCAACAAATATAGTAAGTATTAAAAAAGAGATTACAGCCGTGAAATAATTGACGTTTATATTATTTCTAAATACATAAATATGATTTTAAAAATTAAAATGTAACATAATAATTTTGTTTCCGCCATGCTTTATCTGCGTTAGGGTCTTTGAACTGCGTAAGGATTATTCGGGTACGGGTCGTGATATCATAAATTTAAAAACAAATTCTCATAAAACAGACCCATTCAAATTTCATATTTAACTAGGACGCAATATCACCGTTTAACAGGTCTGCAAAACAATATATACACCTAAACACATGTCTTATTTGTTGTTTTACTTATGAAATAAACACAATAAACAGAACAAATAATCAACATACAATAATCTAAGGTACATTACCTGAGGATTAGGCGGCATCGTTTTCTTCTGCAGGCCCCAATGTCGATTTTGTGAATGCAAGCCCTCAATCGCCGCCCCCTTCTTCTGCAAATCTTCTTTTCGGTGCAATGCGCATTCCACCTGACAGGATATAAGCGCGAGTCCCACTATAGCCAGAGCAATATTCATGGTTGCGGTAGCAAAGTGTTCCACAAGGAGTCACAAATAACGTCTGTCAGCTAACCAATATATAGTCGTTTGCAACTAGGCCTTGGGTGAGATTTTTAATGAGATTTCAATCAATCAAAATGTTCATGACAAGTGATTTCGGAAAAACCGAGGCCCGTTTTATATTTTACAAAAACGCTCAAGAAATGTGGGTGAATTATCTTTTTCGCTTAATACGTGTAACCTTTGCTAAACGATTAATATACAAATACTTTCGTTATGGTGTGTGTCTATTCAAACATTTGACATAACGCTATCGATATATGTATTTTGATAGTTTTATTCAGATCTTTCAATTTAGTGTGATTATTGCAAGCTCAGCATTTTTTTTGCAAATTCGATATAAATTATAATCGCAAAGGGCCTCAAGTTGTCGACGCTTTTACGAAAACGTATATTTACTTTAAAACCTAATAAGTCGTCCCATTATCCAGAGATTTGAAGATACTATTAAGTGGTGAGTTTCACCTTTTACAACCTACGCCCAATCAACTATGTAAGACAATTACATAAGTATAATGTTCTTCCATTTAGTCAGCTTTAATAACTCGAGGCCTATCGTCAGAAAATCTTAGCCGCCCAACCACAGCCGGTATCTCAATTCATCCCAATCAATAAAACTTCAGTCGTCTGTAAGGATCATTAATATTTTGACTTTGTCATTTTTATGCGCTTCATATCTTTTCCCCATACCATCAATCTTATTGCCTACTAGAATACATTGAAAACATTCGGTCGACATTTTTTAGTCATAAGAAGTAGCCGAAATGAGTTTGCAAAAGTATTTGTAACAGGTCAAATCAGAGTAACTACAGTAAATGAAATTTTCGTGTAAGTACCACCAAACAGCAAAATGTCACCGAAACAGACAGTTTTGGTCGTTTAAAGGGATCTTTTCACGCTTTGGTAAATTGACAAAATTGAAAAAAGTTGTTTCAGATTCGCAAATTTTCGTTTTAGTTATGATATTTGTGAGGAAACAGTAATACTGAACATTTACCATGGTCTAATAGAGCCATTATATGCATCTTTTGACGATTTTAAAACCTAAAAATTATAAAGCGTTGCAACGCGAAACGATTGAATAATTTGGAGAGTTCTGTTTTTGTCGTTAAATTTTGTGAAACTACGAAGATTGCTTATATAACGTATAAAATACGTTCAGTATGTGTACTCGGCGGAATAGCTCAGTAGGCTAAAGCGTTTTTACTTCAGGACTCTGGCAGGACTCCAGGTGTCACTGGTTCGAAACCTGGTCCGGGCAATGTTCTTTTCCTTTTTTTAATTTTATTCTTGATTTTTTACTGGAGCTTTTACGATCCAATGTTTACATTTATCGATAAAAAGCATTTAATGAATAAGTTAAAAAATGCCAAAATCTGTGAAAAGGCCCCTTTAATATGTAGAGTTAACCTGAATGAAAAGAAAACTAGATATAGCGGCACACAATTAATCGAATGCGAGGAAAAATCAACATTATGGGTGCAATTGAAAATATCATGTATTCCCCTTTATTCCACTTTATGATTTATATGTGCAGTAGAATCGACGAACATTTTACAAAATTGTTGTTTTCTCTCAAGATGTATGCATTCTTTTTCTGTAAATATCGCGCCGTTCAATACCAAAATCATAAAACTATTAATTGTAATGTTTTATAAAAAAAAACAACAACATTTCATTGCGAACACATGAGCAATAAAAGATACCTTGTTTAAGAGATCTATTATAAATGGTGACTATAAACTAAAAGGCATTTGCCGCTAAGCGTAATATCGCTCGTCGCGGTTTAATTGGCAATTTAGTAATAGTGGCTTGAAACACATCAAGTGTATCTCTGGGAAACTAAACGTTTTATGAACAGTTAATTATTAGCGTTTGAACAAATGTTGTCACAGAATGTGGAATCCAATGGCTTACGAGAGAATTTGCTGAGACGTTAAATGTTTTATTTATAGAGGAAGCAATTCGTAGTTGCACGACCACTTAAATTCAACCGTAGTGGAAAACAACACAAGCAAATATTTCGAAAATCGTTTTAATTTACAGATATAGTCAGACGGTAAAAGCAGTCAACTCTATTTCTAACATCATTATTCATGTTTTTTTCTGTATACACTCAACAAAATAAACAGAATAACCCACGGTCCTATTACGAACCAATTACATTTCCGCAGAAGAAGACATAGTGTCTTCTTTGAACTAATTTTTGCTGAAATGAATTATGAAATTGTTTTAGGGTTGCAATATTTGATATGTGTACGTTTAGATGCATACTAATGAAAATAATTCTTTAACATAAATATTATAATCGGAATCAGTTATAAGTACAAACTTATTATTGCCATAAAAGCATGTAAGTCAACAATTATATGATAACCTCAAAAAGCAGCATCCTTTAATAAATTAGATGGTGTTTTAAAACTATCAATCTTTACATTCCTCCAATGTTGCCCTGAAAAGAACTCCGGAGTGGGGCAAGCACGAACTTATAAACCAACATTTTATTAAAGATCTCTAGACCTGTCTCAGGAAACCGACAATCAACACAAATAGATAAATTGTTCCAATAATTCCCGCCACAAAATGTCTTTTTAAAATAAAATACAATAACATGACAAAGTGTTTGATATTGATTATTTTGAATGATTGGAATATAAACAAATACCCATGAAATGTGTCAATGTGTAGCTTTAATTGTCGCCGATGGATACCAAACTAAGAGCAGATTATATCGATTTGAACCAGTTCTTACATTCTGTTATTTTGTGTAAATCTGATATAGCAACATTTTTAGACCATAAACCACATCCATTATCCTCAAACCAAAAATAACTTTACAGCAGTGCTTAAGGATCACTTATGTTTTTACTTCGCCATACATAGCAACCATTTGGGCGTCAAAAGCAATGGACGCTGAGCGTAATAAATCTAAGAATCTATTTGTAACATGTTGAGGGCAACTTAAGGAAAAATATCACCGTGAGCCTAAATGGACAAAGAGGTTTTAATTACAAAAAAGATATTTTTTATTCTTTGATTACACATTTCATAGGTGCAGCGTAGCCGAAAAACCCCACCAATTTGTGGTTGCCTCATATAATATCATCTATTCAGCATATATTCCATGAGATATGTTCCGTATTACATATATTTTGATGTTTATACCAAGTAATAATTTATGTTACGCTATTAAATCGTCAATAGCCAATACAAACACATTTCGGTTCGTAGATGACAAAAGACTGGGTCCACTCTTTCGGTCACTTCTTCTTCTCCCAGATCTTTTGGCAAAGTGTCGTCATTGCTGCAGTCGTTGCCTCTCCTCGGTGCTCGGAAGGGACGTAACCTACTACCAGAGAATTTTCTGCCTTCAAACTGCTCACTTCCTCCTCCAATTCTGCTTTTGGTATGGACTTTCATCTTTTACTTCGGTACTGGGAGGCTTCGGAAGGAGTCTGGTATCTGGTTGAAACGGGTAACTGTAAAAGTCGCTGCAGTATTCGGTTATTTTTTCAGGACTGCGGCACTTTCGCTCGGGAATTCCATTCAAAATAGACTTTTATTTTCCTCTATTCATAAAGGATCTTAAGGGTATTGTATGCCTGCTTACTGCTCTGTACAAGACTCCTGGATGGTATACTCCTTATGTTCAAGCTCTCTTCTTTTGTCGCAAATGTCCATCTTGTAGCGAAGAAAGACATCCCTATAAGATATAATTAAGATAATTATCGTTATGACAACATGTAATGTCGTGCAAGAAACTATTTGCATTTCCTTTTTCACATGCATTAGTGATTAATAATAACAATGTAAATATTATGGAAAATATATTGTCGAATAGATTGTTCATATCATTTTTTTTTAATGTTAAACCTTTATGAGGTTATGTTATACTCAATATATATGTAGGTAATTGAGAGCTGATCATTTTTTGACAAACATGAAATGGTTCTCTGACTTTTATTTATTTTTATACTTCTCGTATGTAGCTACCATAATTTAGTTAAGTTTTAACGATTGATCTTTATTATAATTGTGCAACATGATACAAATTTACAACACTCTTTTCAAGTAACAGGATAAAACAGTTTTGAATCATATGATGGCGTCTTGTGTATTAAACTATATATAGCAACTTGTTTTGATCCAATCAATAATTGCTTTATCTGATATCCAATATGTGACTACAGAATGTCGTTGCCCTCCGTTTGGGACCCGATTGAACGGAGAAACATTGTGCTATGTTTATTGTAGTATAAGGCTGGTCATTTCCTGTCCAAAGTTCACAATCGATAACCTGCATCGATGATACACAAAGTGAAGGCACCTGTATGTACCTAAATGGAGCTCCAACATTTATCGCAAACTGCCCTAGCGCAACATCCGTTAGTATTTTTGTTAAGGTTAATCGCCATTTATGTCACTAATTTTTCGTTCTTATCAGGAGCATGCAATAATTGAAACGAATATTGTTTTTTAAGACATTTCTTCTGAGTGTTGTGTTTTATTAATAGCCCGGTTTTAAATTAATACAAAGATACGATTGTTGTTTTTCGAAAAAACACCTGCTCAAATGATAAAAAACTGAGAACATGGCCTTGGAATATATCACTCCAAGCCTTTAATTAGTAATATAACAGACATCTGTAAATTAACCATCTACATCTAAGAAGTCAGAACGATATTCGTGGTCAATTCTTATATCTTTCCAGTCGGATGAAACATTTTATTGTATGTAATATCAAAGTTTGAACCAAATAAGATATAATTAAGCATTTGAAAAAATGATACCCATACTATCAAAATTATTCGTCGGTTTCGTTTTAAGGTTTTGAAGAAAAAAGTATGTATGCAGTCCGCCGAATGAAAACAAACTTAGTAGATGTTATCAATTAATAGACAAACTAAAAACACATTTTCTGCAGTGATTTGATCAAACGTATAAACCATTAAGGTGAACATTATACGTTGTCAGATTTATTGCTTGGTGACCTGAACTATCATATACAATCACTATTAACTCCACAATATGATGTACAATCCACACGGCTTCGTATTTAATGTGTATTCTCAATATTTACCATTTAAATAATATCTAACACTTTATAAAGGAATTAATGTCTTGTACAGACGCTACCCAGCCATCATCTCTCACCTTTGGAACTCTCTCCCGACGCTACCCAGTGATCCACTCTTCCCTTGAGCACCAACCGCAATGCATCCAATACCACTCTGCCCCTTGGGGACCACGCCCGACGCTTCCCTATGACCCCCTCTGCCCTCAGTGACCGCCCCAAAGCTACCTAGTGATCCCCTCCGCCATCAAGGACCACCTCCGACGCTCCCGTCGGGGACCACCTCCGACCCTACCCAATGACCCCCTCTGCCCTCGTTGACCACCCCGAAGCTACTTTGTGATCCCCTCTTCCCTCAGGGACCGACTCCGACGCTCCCCTCAGGGACCACCACCGGCCTAATCCAGTGATCCCTTCTTTGATCGGGGATCACCCCGATGCTATCTAGTGATCGAATCTACCCGCGGCAATTTCCCCGACGCTATCCAGAGATCCCCTTTTCCATCGGGGAACATCCTCTAATCAACCCAGTGATCCCCTGTGTCATCGGGTCCACCTCGGCCGCTACCCAGTCATCCTCTTTCCTCTCGAGGACCACCTCAGACGCTACCTAGTGATCCTCTTTCCTCTCGGGGACCACCTCAGACGCTACCAGGTGATCCTCTTTCCACTCGGGAACAATCTCCAAAGCTAACCAGTGACCCCATACCCTCGGCGATAAATCCCGACATTACCTAGTTATCTTCTCTCTCCTCTCGAGAACCTCCTCCAAAGCTACCGAGTAACCCCACACCCTCGGCGATAAATCCCGACATTACCTAGTTATTCTTTATCTCCACTCGGGAACCACCTCCAAAGCTATCCAGTGATCACCTATCCCCTCGGCGATCTTTTCGAAACTACCCAGTTATCCAATACTTTCAAAGATAAACCACGACACTCAGTGATGTTTTCTCTCCCTCGGGGGCCACCTCCGACGCTAACCAGTGATTCCCTCTCGCCACGGCTATCACCGACGTAACGAAGTTATCACTTTCGCCTCTTGGACCACCTTGACGCTAGCCAGCCATCTTTTTGTCTTCTTGGCGACATCCGCGATCCAGTAACCAGTAATCATTCCCGCCACGGCGATCACCCCGACGTTACGAAGTTATCCCTCTCCCCTCTTGGACCACCTTGACGCTACCCAGTGATCCTCATGGACGCCCCGACGCTTCCCATTGAGACCTCTCCAATAGTGAAAACACCCTGACGCAACCACGTGATCCCCTCTTTCCTCAGGGACCAACCCGACGCTACCCAGTTATTCCCTCTTCCCTCGGCGACAAAACCGACGCTTCCCAGTGATCTTCTCTGCCTCAGGGACATTTCACAATGCTACCCTCCTCTTTCCTCGAGGACCATCCCGACGCTACCAATTGATTACCTCTCGAGTCGAGGTTAACCTCATTTCTACCCAGTGATTCCATATTCCCTTGGGGACCACCCCGACGCTACCCAGTGATCGCATCTCCTATCGGGAACCTTCACGACGCTACCCAGAGATCCCATCTCCCATCGGGGGCCACCCCGACGTTTGCCAGTGATCCAGTCTCCAATTCAGGGACCACACCCATGCTGCCAAGTGATCCAATGTCCCCTCGGAAACCACCTGGAAGTTACCATGTGATCCCATCTCCATGCGGTGATCATTCCGACGCTACCTAGTGATCCATTCTCCCTTCTAAGACCACCCGCGACGCAAATAAGTAGTCCCCTCTCCCGTCGTGGACCGCCCCTGAAGCTACTTAATTGACCCTCTCTCACTTTGGGGACCGACCCCTGAACCAGTGATTCTTTTGACCATTTGACGGATGAACCTCTACTAAGTTTGTTCAAATCATGCCTCCAGGTTTAAAATAAGCCCAACCCGGTGAAAAGGGGGTTAAACATGCTTGTTATGTTGTACTTTATGTTATGCATTGTTTTGTCAATTGTTCATTATCCTTAAAATAGACAACGGACAATAATTAATATCCGGATAATGTTAATTGAAGGTTATTAATCCTATACATTATATTCAAATATAATCACAACCATCATCACCCTAAAAACACACCATCGCCATTATTACTATGAGCAAAAACAAGTACAACAATTCAGAACAACACTAACAAAACTATTATATTTCCATGTTATACTGAATGACTAGGTTTGTGGGATATTTTTGCGTCAGAAGTGCAGATGTAAGATTCGTCAATTATTAGACAACAATTTGTTTGTATATGTATGATTTGTGGTGAAGCTAATCTAGATATATGTACATGTACTGTTAAATGAACTAATTAAACTCATCGTTTTCGATATCATATGCTTATAACAAACATATTAAAGATGCAGACTGCGAAATGAAAAAAAAATAAGTAAAACTAACCGTTTATGATATAACATACACATTAGCTACATATTAGCATACAGCAAGTGTACCTCACAACGTTGGATTAACCGTTATTAAAAATGCAAGTTGTCAGTTCAAAAGAAAGCAGAAACACGGTTATTTTCCAGAGCGGCGCTCAGCTATTCTTAGTATAGATGGGCTCCGCTCTGGGAAAATGGGGTTTGCTGCATGTGCGTAACATGTCGTCCCAAATTTACATGTTTAGTCTGCACAGGTTTATCAGAAATGAAGCTTTCCGATTGTATTGTTCATTTCGTTCAAAGGATGCCTCTTCTTGCGCCTTGGCAAACAACGTAGGCCAAGATGAGACGCCGCATAATGCGGCGTCTCATCAGGGTCTGCGCTGTTTGGTTAGAGGAATTTTTGTAAGAAATACTCTAAATACAGAAATAAATATAACTTTGGAATTAAATCCAATTTAAAAGGATGGGAGAGTCCGCTAGGCATGAATGGGTTAACGAAAATTCTGTGTAGGCGGAAAGTATCGTCTCTGATTATCCTGTGAAGACCACAGACTGCTGTACCAGCCAATTGTATAAATCTGGATAACTCTTATCAAGCGGAGAACTTTTGGTTATCTTATCATAAAATTGAAGATAACCAAAAGTTATCCGCTGGATAAGAGTTATCCAGATTTATACAATTGGACGCACAGAGGTTTATAATAAATTTAAGGACAACATATGAAAATGTGCAAATAACTTATTTATCTGATGTTCGAATCTTCTTATACGAAATCAAAACCATGTATTTGTTTTAGATTTACAGTTGCATATATTCAGGGTGCACGATCACATACTTTGACGGATGTCAATCGGTAATGGATGTAAAAACACCGGTAAGAGTTTCTTTTTTAAATATCTTTTTAAAACATGTTTTTCTCAAGCATTTGAACTCGCGAATACAGACAGTTGTTTATGCTGCTATTGGCAAAGTTAAATACATCAGAAATACTTAATATTATAAGCATGTGTTCTTGGCAAAAAGGCGATGTGAACAGCATTCATGTACATGGTCATACTGCAACGTGAAATTTGGCACCGATTTCAGACGTATTCAAGTATTTATTCTTAAATATCTCCATATATCGACAAGAAAAACTATGTTGATTTGTTAAAAGTACATTCAGTCTGATCAAAACAAAAATTTGATGATAGTACTATATTACATCTTGATTGTGAAACGAATCTTGTTATATTTCATGTCGCCAAATTGAGTGCTTAACTGCATAAACATTGAATATAAAGGATTGAAACTCCAGCTGCTGGAGCAGTATTGCATTCTAATTATATACAACTAATTTGTCCTTTATTTAAGGCAATTGACCAATTGCCAAAACAGTACGAAACAGCACAATACGAAAAAGCATACACAAAAAGAAGAATAATGCTGTGGTCACTGCCTTGGAACGGTCAATGCACAGCATTGGGGGTTTAAACCGGTTTTAGAGCGCTCAACCTCACATTTGGCCTAGCAATATTCATGATACATACCTGCACGTCACTTAAATATATAATACAGTTTATCTGATGAACATTCCGATTGATTTCTTTCCAAAAAATCGTTTTGGGTGAATTTTACGTATTTCATACATCAAATATAGAAACTAGCTCGCTTAAAGACAAACACACTTGCCACATATCGATACCAACAATGTTTCGATGTTTCGCGAAACCAAAAGTTGCGTCGATGAGTCGTATTTACAAAATGATCTGATAATAAAAGCTGGAAATATCATAACAGAATGCATGTCAATTTTGCGTGAATGACCTTTAGACTGTACAAACAGTATATGCAGTATAATCAATGATATTTGTTGATGTTCAGGTGTCATGTCCTGTGAACCTTTATTAACTATTGCTATCTATCAACGTTTAGGCTGTTCGTTACGTTAATACGGTAATACAGAGTTCGTTATAGTTGGCTTTCAATAATTAAAACATGTCTTTGCTGTCTTTTTATATTTATTATGTTTAACAGTTCGCCTTTTAAAATATATTTAATAGGCAGTCAGAAAATAAGCCCAAGAAACCATTCAACCAGTAATATGAAGTACATAAAACATATTAAAGTACATTCGTTTTTAAAGGACAAACTCTATCAAACCAAACGACTGACAAGCATTCAGTGTGTCGAAACGTGAGTTTTTATCCTCAAGCTTCGATCATTTATCTTGTGAAAATAATGGTATGTAAAAACATAGAGTGTTTTGTTTTATTTCTTGAGTGTATCAGATGTAGGTCCACGTGAATAAGCTTGTCGTTAATGAAAAATAACCAAAAATGATATATTATCACAAAAATTTGAGGGTCGCATGTTAATGTTAAAATTGTATAACCTGGTCGATCCTTTTAAATAATATCGTGTACGAGTGTAAATAACTCTTTGAATACAGCGAACATGGTCCCCATTACTTATTTTACCGAGTGGAATCTGTAATCAAAATACACATAAGGCTTACTTACCGATCAAAACGCAAACACTGTGAACATATAAGGGTAGTTTTAAAACATGATTGTTATATATGATTCTTAAATTTTAGTATGTGTCGTGTTACAATAGCACGACGTATCAAACAATCAAACAATGCCTCGTTTTCATTTTGTCATAAGGTCAATCGATTTATTCACTAACAAAGCTTTTATATTTATCATAAACTAAAATTATCTACATATTAAGGTTAACAATTATGTCTGCTTGTACAGCTAGGGGAGGTAACGACTGCTAGTTTGCTGCGAATTAGTTTCATTTTTTTTCTCTGCTTGTACTGGTATTGGAGGTAACCTCTGTAAGATTTTTGCTGTGCGTGGTATGATTTCTATTTCTGAAAGGAAACCTCTGTGATTAGAACTCTGGTTTATGTTTTCTCGCTTTACAACTGGGTCAGTAAGGCTTATAAATCAAAGCGCTGAAGGCACTGAAGTTGTTCGCTGTTGTCGTCCTTGATTAGCTTGTGCGCATTGTCTGCACAGGCTAATCTTATTTGACGTGCATTAAGCCCCGTTTTCCCTGAAAGCAGCCAATATGTACAGATTTCGATGATAAACACTAGACTGGTCAATGTTGTCTTACAAGCTGGTATATACACTCACTGCTAGAGGGTATATACACTCACTGCTAGAGCAGAATCATTTGTCGTCTGCTGCAGACAGGCAGCAGTAATCGTCCCATCAGAGTGAGTTGCGTTTCTTATCGTACTTAGGGCTTCTAAGCACATACTGATTTACAAAATATGCTCTGTAAATTTAGCTGGCTGCTAACGCGACCAACTAAAAACTGAATTAGCCTTTTTAATACACCATGATTAAACGAAGAATAATTTATTTTTGGCAGTGTTTCTCTTCCACAGTGCTTGCGGCGTATACTTATTGCAAGAAACGCAAGATACGCCCTAAAACAGAAACGAACACCCGAAGAAAACACGTAGATCTACTTGCTGCAACAAGCTGATTTAAAGCCGGGATATAATATAAATTAATGCCCTTCCATAAAATATTTCTATCTAAGAAATAGTAACAAAGACTGCGGGCCTTTAAGTGGCCGAGAAGTAACTCATAAAAATGAAGCGGGCCGAGGCCGATGACTGATATTTTAACAATTGTAGGGTTTTTGGAAGGTCACTAAAAGGCCGGTACTTCATTGGTCGTGTTAAATATCTCTTATGTTTGAGAGATAACAGGGAGGTCACCAAAAGAACAGCAGGCTCGTAGAGGTGTTGACTTTTTTTAATTACACCGCACATTAAAAAAATGTTGAATGCATTGAATAATTTTAATTACAATACGCTTAATAAAACAACACACACAATTCTTTTCATTTTACGTTTCATCATAATAATAAAGGACCCGAATAAAAGCTTAGTAATTGAGGACCGGTCTATTAAGCTGGACGCCTTTATTTTTTCACAACGTTTTTTTATTTCTATAAGTGTCACTCAAAAGAACAACATTTATACACTAAGGCATGTTATTCCTTACCTTGTGTTTTAAAGATTTTGATTTCAACATTTAATTGATCGTTTTATCTTTCTATTCCATACAGATATAATTACGTTTTAGGCAAAGGCAGTACAGGGGTGCAGGATCAACAGGGTTCATATGGGTATTCATCTGTTTCGTAATTATATAAAGCTTAAACAGTATTCTCTTGAATGTACTCTTCGGTTTCGTAATTATATAAAGCTTAGCATGTTCTGTAAAATGCAACCCTCAATTTCTTAATTATATAAAGCTTAAACAATGTTCTGTTTAAATGTCCTCCTCAGTTTCGTAATTATATAAACCTTACACAATCTTCTGTTCAATGTACTCATCGGTATCGTAATAATATACAGCTTGACGAATGTTCGATTAATGTACTCTTCGTGTTTTAGTAATTATATAAGAAACAGTCAGCCAAATGAACAAAACGATGAATGGAGTTCACAGCTATGCAAAAAGTACATACAGCTTGATCAAAACGTAATTATATATTAATTCTGGATTTTGAAACGAATGTTGCTATATTTTAAGTCGCCAGAATGAGTGCTTAAAGGCATATACATTAAATACCTACTCGTCACTAAAATATAAAACATTGATTATCTGATGAACATTCCGACTGATTTCGTTATACAACATCATGTTGGTGTATTTAACGTATTTTGTACATCAAATATAACAGACTAGCTGGCTTAAGACAAAACCAATTGCGACATATCGATACCAACAATTTTTCGTTTGTTTTGCGAAGCCGAAAATTACGTCGATGAGTCGTATGAACATACCTATCTGAAAATAATAGTTGGAAATATCCTAACAGAGTGCATGTCAATTTAACGTGAATGACCTTTGGACTGTACAAACAGTATATGCAAGTGTCTATGATATTTGTTTATTTTCAGGTGTCATGTCCTCTGAACCTTTATTAACTATTGCTATCCATCAACGTTTTAGCTGTTCGTTACGTTAATACGGTAATTAATAGTTCGTGATTTTTGGTTTTCTATAGTTAAAACATGTCGTTGCGTTTTTTTAGTATTATGTTTAACCTTTGCTTTTTAAAATGTATTTACGAGGCATTCAAAAAAAGCCGAAAAACACCGGTGAACCAGTAATATAAAGTACATAATAACATATTGAAAGCACATTCCTTTTTAAAGGACAAACTCAATCAAACCAAACGACTGAGACGCATTCAGTGTTTCGTAGCGTGAATTTGTATCCCCGGGATGCGATCATTTATCTTGTGAAAATAACGTTAGGTAAAACATAAATTGTTTTCGTTTTATTTCTTGGTTTTATCAGATATAGGTCCACGCGAATAAGCTCGTCGTTAATGTAGAATAACCAAAAATTATGTCTCATCATCACAATAAATAATTGAGACTCGCGTTTAACCCATTTATGCCTAGCGTCCTGAAAAAAGGACATTGCAAACAGCGTAGACCCAGATGAGACGCCGCATAATGCGGCGTCTCATCTGGGTCTGCGCTGTTTGCTTAAATGAATTTCTTTATGGAAAATTCTAAATATAGAAATAAATATACTTGACACCCCTAATTTTGGAAATAAATTGATCCAATTTAGAAGGATGGGAGAGTCCACTGGGCATAAATGGGTTAAATATAAAAATTGTATAACATGTTCAATCATTTAAAAAATATCGCGTACGAATGTAAATATGTAGCTCTTTGAATACAACAAACATGGTACCAATTATGTATTTAAAGAGTGAAATCTCGAATCAAAGTACACGTTAAGCTTGCTTACCTAACAAAACGCAAAGACTTTTAACATGTAAGAATAGTTATAAAACATGATTGTTCGATTTAAATCTTGAATTTTGCATATATGTCGGGTTAGAATAGCTCGGACTATCAAACTATCGAACAATTTGTCATTATGTCAATCGAAGTATTCACTACCAAAACTATTATATTTATCATAAACTAAAATTATCTACACATTTAGGAACACAACTATGTTACCAGAATACACAAGTATGTCTGCTTGTACAGCTATGGTAGGTAACCACTGCAAGTTGTCTTCGCATTGTATCAATTCCTTTCCCTTCTTGTACTGGTATGGGAGGTAACCTCTGTAAGATATTTGCTGTGCGTGGTATGTTTTCTAGGTCTGAAATGAGACCTCTACTACTACTACTAATGGGATGGTTTACCCTCGGGACTTCGGTTAATAAACCATTGCCCGAGCACACTGCTTAACATTTCAACTCTGCATTTAAAAGGTCGAAAACGGCCATAAAATGGACAGCCCGATTTTACTGGGCTGTACCATTGATACAAATATAAAACTTTGCAGTGTTGGTGCGGTGCTTTAATAAAAATCTAGTAGTTTAAAAATTAGCTTTACACTGGCTGAGCCTAACGCTGTTAAAAAGCGGCGTTTTTATTCGTTAATAGACTTTTAAAACGATGGCGCTGATTGGCCGAAATTTGTTATTAAGAATTACAAGTAGGTCAATCCGTTTAAAAATAGAATTTTCCCACGGCGGACGACCTTGATATTGCACTTTACGAAAGGTAAACCTCGGTCAGCAGCCGGAGCGTGCGCGTCGCGACCGAGGCGAGAGTCGCCCGCAGAAGATTTTCTCACCTGTACATATTTCCTTATAGAGGGGAACTTCTGCGGGTGGCTCTGCTAATCCAGCTGAGTCCGTCACCCTCGAGCCGGACGTCTTCCACACTGCTTGGATTGCTGTCTTCTCCGAGATGCAGTGGACTTGTCACCCGCTGTTTATCGTCAGGAGTTCGCCGGCCCGGACCTGCCAGAGGTCCCGTCTGAAGAGGGCCGGGGACGGCGGGACAGCGAGACCACCAGTGTGGGGGACATACGGGACGGACCTGGGTCTGTGCTCTGCGCGGGGGGAACCCAAGAACATCGAGGGGGTGGCTTTGGAGAGGGACCCCGGGACAGCGGTACTTTTACGCTCAACGCACTGGGGAAACTGTCTCGGGGATGAAGACGACGGCCGATGACAACAAAGTGGGCCATAAAGGCGGAGCTGTGTGCTGCAGCGGTGCTGCGTTCAGGCATGAATTTGTCTTTGAGATTGTCTATCTACCAGTGCACATTAAGGTCTCATTGGCCACCGTGCACTGGTTTATTTGGATCTAAATTATTTCTTTGGCGAATACCCGGGAAGCCGGGGTAAATTTGACCTACTTTGGCTCTAAATTAATCTTTTTCCTCTGAAAGGTCACAGGGACAGGTCGGGCCACAATAACCTCGTGAAGAGGCCAGTAGGACCTGTAAATAAACTCTGAAACAAAAAAACAAACAAACAAAAAAACGAAAAATAAACAGTAATAGTTTCTATGCAGAAAATATAAATGAAAGAAAAAGGATAATTACATCCAAAAGAACTTTTAAAGAAATTCATGACTTGTTTATGTTATGCTACTATAATTCTTATTAATTATTAATATTAGTATGATGTTGTTATTATATGTTTGTTGTTTATTGATTATTATTTTATTTTTTTAAAGGAGAGAGAGAAAGAGAGAGAGAGAGAGAGAGAGAGAGAGAGAGAGAGAGAGAGAGAGAGAGAGAGAGAGAGAGAGAGAGAGAGAGAGAGAGAGAGAGAGAGAGAGAGAGAGAGAGAGAGAGAGAGAGAATAGCCGAATTTTTATAAGTAAAGATGGTGAAAACACACATACTGTTGTATGTGGCATCATCATTACTAGACCCACTGTTCAGTATATACTGCAATGGGTTTGTTGGAGTCTTTAGACTTTGTGATCTGTGGTTTTATTGTTAAAATGAACATCATAATATTTTTCATTCAATGTTTCTAGGGAGAGAAAAGATTACACGAAAGTGTGATATGTATAATATATGCAAAAATTATTAATATTTTAGTTTTTTTTAGATCACAAAGTGGTTCAGCATTGCCACTATATATCTACATACATAATAAACCTAAAGATAGGTGTAATTTGGTTATTGAGCTAAATGTTATGCTAGGAGCTCTAAGCGATGGTAAGATATATAGATTTGTAAATCTTAATTAATAGGGGAAGGTAGAGCCTGTTTTAATATCTCTCATAAGAAAAATAGAGGGGGATTTGCATGTAAACATGCAATTATATAGTTTCTAACAAACAATTGAGATTGGTAATGCAATATAGTTATAAATTATATTTAGTATTAAGATTAGCATGTATTTGTAAGTGTGGCACAATGTTGAACACTTGCAGACAGGGAATATAGCCGTGATGCTCCAACCTAAGACCCTGTCTGTATGGAACTTATAGAGGATTGGGCTATGAAAGAAGGACGTCCTCCCAGTGTGGCGTTAAGACAATGTTGAAAGGAATTTAATGATAGTATTTATATATTAACAGGTAATAACTTGCGTGTCGCCAAACGGTTACCTCTTTAGGACCACATTAAAATCAATGGTAAAACAATGTACCTTACAGTTAAAAATGAGACAAAACAAACAAAGTTTATACATGAGGGCAGATTATGTACAGAATGTTCAATATTATATGCACTTATTGATAGGTAAAAAACCTGGGGGTTAAAAGAAGGAATTTGGAAGTGTAGGTAGGTGTGGTGGGGTAGGGGGATTCCAGCAGGGGCAAATCAACTTGGGCTTGTGTAGGGGAGATAATTTTGT
This sequence comes from Dreissena polymorpha, assembly GCF_020536995.1. Taxonomy (NCBI): domain Eukaryota; kingdom Metazoa; phylum Mollusca; class Bivalvia; order Myida; family Dreissenidae; genus Dreissena; species Dreissena polymorpha. Next base: position 24,104,501 of record NC_068367.1, read on the forward strand.
ATGGAGAAGTATTGATGGTTTTGTCCCCTAGACCAGAGGGAGTGCACGGTAAATGGAACTAGGAGAACTACACATGGTAATTAATAAATAAAAAGAAAGAAATAATACACTATAATGTTTAATATACTGAAATATTATAGTAATATGTGGGATTGGTAAACCAATTCATACAACAATGCAGGAAATAACCCACAAAAAGCTATCATCCATACTATAGAAATTAATATATAGGGGCTGATGCAAGTAAAAGAAATGGTACAAGAACACCTTATTTACTTACTATACAAAATTAGTAAGTTTCTCAAGATTAAGATATAATTGTACAACAGTACTTAATTTGTTATGATTGTTAATATACCGCTTATAGGGAGAGTTGCAAGAATCCCATAAATTGAAAATACCCTTAAGGGATAAAATGGTATTGCAAGGTGTACATGACCCTGCACCGTGCACTCCTGTCTGACATGGCTCTTCGAGTTTGAAGGAGAAGGGGGTGTCAGAGGGGAAGGGAGGGGGTGCAATGCAGCCAACATACCCAGGTTACTGGTCAGCCTCGTCCTTTCTTTTAAATAAAAACTGCCATAAAATATGTATCTATTAAGAAACTGAATAATGTAAATGGTTGACCAACGTCATACTCTCATAAATCAAAGTACTGACAGTACTGGTGTGACGATGCTTTTGAGAGGATGGATATAAAAGCATCAAGTTAAGTTTATCTACATCACCACAATCACCACAATTGTGTATGTTGGTACGAAAAAAAAATTTGGTACACACATTTTGCGAAAACAATTTGGGTATGAAAACAAATTTGGGTACGAAAAAGTATTTGGGAACACAAAAATTGGGACCGAAAAAAATTTGGGTACGAACAAAAATTGGGGATGAAAAAAAATTGGGTATGAAAAAAAAATTGGGTACGAAAAAAAATTTGGTACGAAATATTTTAGGTACGGAAAAATAATTGGGGGAACGGGAAAGTAGTACCTGTGGGGAACTTGACCCACACTCGCACATTTTCGGCCCTTTCCGTCAAACATCAGATAAATTCCTCGAAGGCAATAGTATGAATACACATTTCGGAAGCGGTAATGCGGTCCTACCTACGCGCGTCAAAATGTAAGCGAAATATGTACACAAGTCTGTCAGGAATGATTGAATTAACGAAGAAAATCGTGTATTGATGTAAGTTTTTTGAAGAAATGTGCAGAAAATATATTAAACAAGAGCTGTATTTGTGAAACACAATGCCCCCTGCTGCGCAGCTTTGAAGCCATATATGTTACCTTTGACCTTGAAGGATGACCTTGACCTTTCACCACTCAAAATGTGCAGCTCCATGACATACACATGCATGCCGAATATGGAGTTGCTATCTTCAATATTGCAAAATTTGACCTTTGACCTTGACCTTGAAGGGTGACCTTGACCTTTCACCAATCAATATGTGCAGCTCTATGAGATACGCATGCACGCCAATATTGAAAAAGTTATGGCCAATGTTAAAGTTTTCGGACAGACAGACAGACGCTTTATATTTGACATTTGACCTTGAAGGATGACCTTCACCTTCACCGTTTTCAACTGAAAATGTGCAGCTCCATGAGATGCACATGTATGCCAAATATCAAGTTGCTATGTTTAATATTAAAAAAGTTATGGCCATTAAGGTTCATGGGGGGATAAAATTCATTAAAAATTCGCTTTGGTTTTTCTTCATTCAATGTGGTACAATATGGTCAAACTATATATCATTTTAAAGCTAAAGACGGATAGAATAACATAAACACATTTTTGACATTCAATATTTGTGTGCTTTATTCATATTTTGGTTTAAAACCAATACATTTTTACACTAATTTACAAAATCTCAATCTAAAGTTAGGAAGGATATGCACTACCTTAAGTTGAATAAATACAAAGCTATATACATATACAAGGTCAAGTTAGCAACATTTCACAGAAAATTATTGTCATAAAACAACAAATGAGTTTTTATTCAACTGCCTATTTTGAATAAATTTCCTAAACAAAGTTCTAAAAATAACTAAAACGTAACTACTTTTTAAAAATCCAGGTATGGTGGATAGTAAGAGTCACAATTCTTCTTCAAAGGCTTAACAATTTTGTTATTTACCTCTCAACCAAATTGCAAATTTAAACCATCTAAAATTGAAATAGATTGCAGACGACATATAAAATTGTAAAGAATTATAAAGAAATTGGCAAACCGATTGATTTTATATTTCGATTACTTCTACCCATTTTGAAAGCGTGGCCCTCGCTGTGCTCCGTAGAAAAACGTGCAAAACAAATCGGTCGGAACCACGTGCAGTAATGAGAAAACCGGGTATGTGTATACACATACCTGAGAAAACACAAACATATTTTGACAGTTGGTTCGCTACTAGTAAAACAACTATTAACATTAATCTGCAAGAGATCGCACTCAATAACAGAAATGACCACGTAGAGATATCATCACTTACCCTATTTCAAATATTTTCCAGCTGAAAATTGTCCCCCACACGTCTTTTTTAGTTTATTTGTATTGTTTTTTTCTGGAGCCGAAGTGCATCTCACAGAATATCCATCTAACTTCCGTTGTTTTCACTTTCGTTATTAAAAACTTTGTTTAAAAGAATTATTTCTCCTTTTAGATTGTTAAAGCGATGTGTTATTATATATTATCAATAGAATAGTATACCGTGATGAATTTAACGGAGTTACGTATCGATCTTTCTGTCAGTCTGTAAGCGTACTATTTTATGCGCAATAATATAAGTATGGTGATTCGACAACAATTGTAAACATTGGTGAAATGCTTCTTACATAGTTATTCTTTTGAGTGTTTATGAGGTCTGATCGTGCAGTTTGCAAACATCAACGGAAAGATTACAATCCAATGCATTTGTCATCGTCAACCGTTTGGAATGTCAATTAGGCGATGAGTTAGTTTGTAGCATGTTTCTTTCTATGTTATGAATTTACAAATGGCTGTCCCCATGGTGATGAAATGACATGTGTTCGAGTTTTGATATTTCTAGATATGTAAACTTTTTTTACTATTTAAGCGTTTGCTCTCGTCAATGTCGATATTATTCACTAGTTATATAATTTTCCGCCGAAATACGTGGAATAAACATGATTCAGATTTTTGAAAATAATGTATATTTTAGTGTTAAAATCGCTTTGTATTTTGATTGATTTTGTGGATGGTATGATACATGTACGTTGATGTACAAAATTGGTAGCAGTTTGAAGGAAAAACATCCTTTAAAGCATATATGTATACATTTTCAATGTGGCACTCTTCCTTTAGTCAAATTTGAGTTCAATGCTTGGGGTCCCACATTTTTCAAAATGAAGCCTCTACATGAACCTTAAAGTTTTTGGACGGACGGACAGACTGACACACTGACTAACTGACTGACTGACTGACAGTTCAACTGATATAGGCCACCCTACCGGGGGCATAAAAAGCAATGGCGATATTTTTCTCAGCCACATAATTGTTAATAGTTTGATATCACAAAATGAAAGTGAAAGTAGAACTGTCAAAAATGACAACCTGTCAACGTGTTGTTTTTGCTGGCACGAGAGGGCGATAACACTCAATGTGTTCACATTTTGACCATAGGCTTTGTCAATGACCTTTATAGTATGGTTAGCTTTGATATTATTTATTGCTATCATGTAACTGCATGATTGTGTATATGTTTACAATACACAAAGCATAAATAATGATATAAATATACTGATTGAGCTTATAATAATCTGATAACTATAGCCAGGTCAATTAAGGACTTAAAATACGATTTTGTGTCCTGATTTCATGAAGAAATGACCATGCATGTCCTAGATTTCAAATTCAAGGCCCTGGTTTGACACATTGGTAGCATAACCGTTCAACTGTTACCAGGCTTATGAAATTAGAACAGATTAACAGAGCATTTTCATTTACAAAACATTAATAAGCATATCAACAATACCTTGCAATTAGTTAAAGGCACATTTTGTCATACGAATTTCACCATAATTATTAAAATATAATTTGTTTCGTCTGTTTTATGAAAGCGAAAACGTACACGGGCGATGTAGGAAGACAGTATGGTATATTTTTTATCTTTATGTCCTCCACCGGAAAGTATTATAGGTTTAACAATGTTCCCTCAGCGTGTCAATTTCTATGTCTGTCCGTCTGATAAAACTATGTGCTTGAAAAATAATTCGTCAAATCCCTTGAATACTTTCTTTGAGTCATGATCTGCATACTAAATACTATGACATTGAGTTCTGCACAATTAATCCATTTATGCCTAGCGTCCAGAAAAAAGGCCTTGGCAAACAGCGTAGACCCAGATGAGACACCGCATGATGCGGCGTCTCATCAGGGTCTTCGCTGTTTGCTTAAAGGAATTTCTGTAAAAAATATTCTAAAAATAGAAATAAATATACTTGACATCCCTAATTTTGGAAATAAATTGTTCTTATTTAGAAGGATGTGAGAGTCAACTAGGCATAAATGGGTTAAATGCCAATGCCAATTACTCCAAAATCACTAAAGAGAAAGTTAGAAAGAGTTGTTGCACTTAGAGCTTAAAATGTTATCTAAAGACCAGTAACATTTCATCGTTATGCCTTCATTGGTATTGAAATGACCGAGCGCAAATTAAATTTAAGAAAGTGCCAAAGCTCTGTAAATCTTGAAGAATTGTTATTCTACGATTACCTTGCAGTTAATGCATTCACATTAAAAGCGATTGCGTGGTATTAAATAGCACCTTGATAAAAACAGACGATTCAACCAATAATTGTAAATAATGAATCATTCACTATTTGAGTCGCGTTTTGAGAAAATTGGGCATGTATGTGCGTAAAGTGTCATCCCAGATTAGCCTGTACAGTCCGCACAGGCTAATCATGGACGACACTTTCCGCTTTTAATGACATTTTTCGTTTAAATGAAGTCTCTTCTTAGCAAAAATCAAATTTAGGCGGAAAGTGTCGTCCCTGCTTAGCCTGTGCGGACTGCACATGCTAATCTGGGACGACATTTTACGCACGTTCAGTTTGCCCAGTTTTCTCAGAACATGAATCGTTTGAAGTCTCGTTTGATATTTTATAGTTCAAAGTTATTCTTTGCACACACAAGAATCCCCGTATGTAACATAAACTGCACAACAAGAAGCAAAGGACAATTACTATTATGAATGCTATAGAAAGATTTGAGGGCCTTGTGGCCTACACTACCTCTCAATGTTCTCTACTAGTATATGATGGGTTATTTTGATTCCTTCAATACTTAAAAATAAATTATGCGTGTAAGTTGAAAACAATACAAAAGGCATAGTCTTTAAATAGAAAATTATTATCATAGTACTAAGCCATCTATCAGTACATGACGGTTTAATTCAATGGCTTTACTACTTGCAAAGTTATGCTCGACTGTACGAAGATTATTGATTAGATATCTTATTGATACGGTACGGTATTTTTTCCAGTTTTAGCTACAAATGGTTTATTTATAAAATCGCGAGCAGCTTTCATGTAAATTCTGGTACAAACAGCTTCGATGTGGACATATTCCTTTGCAGATGTAAAAGGTGTTCACAAATTAAACATATTAATAAGACATACTAAATAAATACGGACATGGATTATCGTTATCAATACTGATTTCATCATGTAATGTCTATAAGCCTTCTAATGTGGATGTATACACGTTATCGATTTTGATCTCAACAGTAAATAAAGAATGGTATGCATTACTTTGTCCTTCGTGTTTTTCATAACAAATCAACATTTTTCTGATAATTTCTGTTTAAAAACAAAACAAAATCAAATGCCATATTTTACCAAGTAACCATAGTTGCAAGTGTTTAATACGGAATCCGGATAGTGCCATCTATAATCTCGCCCTTCTTTCATCAAGAGCGACACACGACACACGAAGCGACGCACGATATTTTTGCGCGACAGTCGCGGCGACGCACGATATTTTGCGCGACAGTCGGGGCGACGCACGATCTTTTAACACGATATATCGCATTTTGGGCTTTCACACACGGGCGATGTGTCGCTCTTGATGAAAGAAGGGCGAGATTATAGATGGCACTATCCGCATTCCGTATTAAACACTGGCAGCTACGTTTGTTACTCGGTAAAATATGGCATTTGATTTTGCTATTTTATTAACGTTGCAAACTTAAAAATTATGTAAAATGTATCGCGTTGTGTGTCGTGTGTCGCTCTTGATGAAAGAAGAGTGAGATGGTAGATGGCACTATCCGGATTCCGTAGTTTAATTCAACTTACTTGCTTAACACCCAGTAAACTTAGTGGAAAAAAAGAACATATTATTAAGCGAAAGTTCTTTCACAGCATAAATGATGTATCAACGAAATCAAAATAGTTGCATTATTACAAAATTATTTAACGAAATATACCGTACATGTGAGTCGCGTTCTGAGAAAACTGGGCGTAATGCGTGTGCGTAAAGTGTCGTCCGAGATCAGCCTGTACAGTCCGCACAGGCTAATCAGGGACGACACTTTCCGCATTTATGACATTTTTCGTTTAAATGAAGTCTCTTCTTAGCAAAAATCAAATTAAGGCGGAAAGTGTCGTCCCTGATTAGCCTGTGCGGACTGCACATGCTAATCTGGGACGACACTTTACGCACATGCATTTAGCCCAGTTTTATCAGAACGCGGCTCATTTTATTATTGAAAAGCAAGTAACAGGATTTGCAGACCATGTCATTTCTCAATCCCGATACAGCATGTTTGCACTATTTAAATCAAATGTAACCCAATAACTGTCTGAAATAACAAATTATCTCGTATGTACCAACAAACATCAGAAATCTTGTTCTGTATTATTTAGCGGCTAAATGTGTACTTCTGATACATTTAACCCATTTATGCCCAGTGGACTCTCCCATCCTTCTAAATTTGATCAATTTATTTCCAAAAGAAGGGATGTATAGTATATGTATTTCTATATTTAGAATATTTCTTACAGAAATTCCTTTAAGCAAACAGCGCAGACCCTAACGAGACGCCGCATCATGCGGCGTCTCATCTGGGCTTACGCTGTTTACCAAGGCCTTTTTTTAGTAATAGGCATTAATGGGTTAAAAAATCAGACCCAACAAATATACATGAATACAGAGACGTCTATTAAAATTAATGGCGAAAAACGTAAGGATCCGCAGTCAAGTATTTCCAAGAGTATTCGCTGTCACATTCAACGAACAGAATTTGCTTCATAGACGTAACGTTGGTCATAATTAGATGTTTAGTTTAAACTAACTTGCAATATTTGTTTTGGTGGTTAGGTTGTCCTTGAAAGATACATGGTTAATTTGGCTGTCGTTAGGAAAGAAATGACACTCTTACGAATGATTCTTTGATAGTAAGATATTCATATTACAGTGCATTTCAATATAAGGCTTTAACATTGTACACTCACGCTTATGCACTGTTATCTGTAGTCTCTAGTACTGATCAAATGGAGTTATCGTAAAATTAATGTTCTAATTCTTGTACTAGGCATAATATAACAAGAGATTGCCAAGCAATATGGTCCCCTACCGGTGAAACTCCACCATTGTTAGTATTTTTTATTTGTTGCCATAGCAACCAGAATTCTTGACGTAGGAACACAATGAAATGACGTGCATAAACTCCACATCGCCATCTATTCATGTTTCAAATTTCATGAAAAAATATTTAGAACCTTTAAAGTTATCGCAGGATCCAGAAAAGTGAGACGGACTGACTGACAGATAGACTGACAGACAGATCACAAACCATATGTCCCCTCCGGTTTTACCGGTAGGAGACAAAAATACAAAATGTAGATGATGCTTAGAAAGTAGTGGGTATTACGGTGTTTGTTGTTCAAATGCAAAACGGAAACAATGGCCATTCCATCGGTGACTTATAGCGGTGTTATATCTCTTATAATCCTTGTTTTGTACCAGCTCTATGAACAACATCCCCTTTCATCCATAAACGACCATTTGTAAATCTTTCATTTATTCATACATCAAAAATGAATCAGCTGCTCTTTGAATGCGTAATTCAGTCTTCTGTGATGATTCTTGTCGGCGCACACACAATGGTTTCGTCAGATATGGTGGATCTAACGGGGGTTCAGAAGGCGGAAGTTGTGACGGTTGGGGAGATTCCAGTTCTGGTGGCGGATATTGGGTAGTACGCGGTGAATGGAGCGGTTCTGGTGTCGGAAGTTGCACGTAGGGTTATTGGTGACATTGCTATAACATATGGGTTGGTTGCAGTGATGGCAGTGGCGGATGTGATGGTACTGAAAGCGGGTGTGGGGGTGGTTCCCGGAGTGCGGTGGTGGAGGTGGCGGAAAAGGCGGTTGTTATTAAAGTACTCGCAGGTATACACCATTTGTATGTGCAAGTAAGGATAGTAAAACATGTTTTGCCATTTGGCAATATTCAGCTACTTTAATTTTTTTTTTTAATATTCGCACCTTTTAGATGTTTGTATAAATTGAATACTTTTTTTTTTCACTTTTTAATAAAATTTGCATATGTGTGACCTTTAGCCATTCCTGATTATTTTTCTGTCCAAATGCGTTTCTTTGTTTTCATGCATTTGACATTTAAAGCAAAAAAACCACCCGATATTATTTTAGCGATATACGCAATACACTTGCTTCGAATTCGTCGGTATTCTCTCCCATATAACCATCTTACAAAGTCAAAGTGTTTGATGGGTTACAGATAAAAGTGTATCATCATTTAGGTCACACTATATTAATTTCCAATCATTATGAAATTTAATGTAAAATCCTGAAGTTAAAAATAAAGTTAAAAATGTGCACGTAGGGGCCACCTATCAATACATTTTTATAAAGAGCATTCTAAGCAAAATTCAGTGTTTTTTTTAATAGAAAACTGGGCTTAACGTGCAGTCCGCACAGGCTGATCTTAATTAAGCCCCCCTTTCCCAGAGCGAGGCTCATAATGCCAATTTTTCACAACCAGTTCAGAACAAGAAATATCGTTAAAAAGATATACGACGTTGATGTTGTAATGTTTGCGACCAGTGAAAAGAGATGGACTGAAGCGACCATGTATTTTAATGAAGGTAGTGAGTGATAATAAGATAATATATTTTAATGTATTAACAAATATAAATGAAGAACAAGAAGAGGTGAAATTGTATGTTTTATTGTCAATAAGTATTGTAATGACTAAGTTTTCATAATTGAACAAGTAATACATTAGTTTTAATAGAAAAAGAAAACGTATTCGCCTCTGAAAAACTATTAAAACATAATGTTGGAATGAACTAAAAGATAATGTGTTATAATGTGTACAGATGTAAGTAGAATGTAAACATAAAAGACTCAATATTGCAAGCATCATAGTTATATGAAGTTTTTGCAGAAAAACAGAACTTTATATAACAAATGAACAAAACAAAATACTAAGAAACATATTTACACTAATAAACGCAAATATGGATTACAATAAATCAAAGACAAATATATTTCCAACACCTATATATTTCCTTAGTATCGCGGGCTACCGCCCCCAAACCCCCGCTTTGTCGATAGTGGTAAACTACTGCGTACCGGTAAAGTGCAATCTAGCCTGTTTTTGTGGTGTTTAGTGTGGCCGCTACGGCATGTAAACAATATATTATTTTAATTGTACAGACATGTGATTAATGCTATACGGCTTCGTAAACTAAGGAGAAACGTTTCGATGTAATGTTTAGAGGATGTTTTGTATCATGACAGTTTTTAATTTATTGTAATTTACATGTAATTTACAATATATTTGAGTTCAAATGATACTGTATGCATCCAATGTTTTAGTCTGGGAACCAGACTACCAATGTTTACGGTGATTTTTGTATTATTAGCCAATGCACAATTCGGGTTTATTCATTTCGGACCTAGCATGAATGAAGGTCATCTAAGGTCAAAGGTGACGTTAAACAGCTTCGCCGAAAAAAAGCTCACACATTTGCGTTGACCGTGTGTTTGCGTGTGTGTGTGCGCGTGTGCGTGCCTGCGTATGCACATACAATGCACATGTTTCTAACATAGTCTGTGTGAGATTGGCAGTAGGGTGGCCTCTACTAGAACGTACGATGTAAATAAACATTAAGTTCTAAGCGGATTTTTCATGTCTATTTACACATTCAGTTTGTTCGATTATTAATTTATTATTTATCCACACTTAGCCAAACAACTTAAGTTTACCAAAGTCGATGGAGGTAATTAAATTGTATTTAATTGCTTCATCAAAGATGTAGATCTATTTCATTGGAATATTTACTAACGGCTTGAAATGCATTAAACGTACCGTTTATATACTTTATGCATATGTTTGAAATTTACTGAATAAAATAGTCATTGCTTCATAAAACATCTATTAGACAACTAGATGCATCACTTATATATATTTAGCAACCGTACATTTCACCAAGGCATTTACTCGTGCATGTATAGCTTTATTCACGTGATTGACATTGTTTTTGTTTCATTTACAGATTACGTACATCGCCATATATATATGATATAGTATTCTAAGCATCAACATAGTTAATACTCGCAATAACCAGCGTCATTATTAACAGCTCTGACACAATGGCATCAACACGTACCATTTAGTACATAGTAGCCATCATTGTTTGAATGTTTTTCAAATTTAGTATTAATTGACATGTTTAAGCGGTCTCTCTAGCAGGACATTATCTTTTATAATATATATTGTGTTAAAGATGGACAATAAAAACAGTATACTGACAGTAGTATTCTTCGGATAAGCATTACACAGTGCACTTTAATTAAGTACAGATGGCAGAAACAATTCTGAAATGCAATGTCTATTTCATTCAGTCGGAAAAGATTGATCGTATGCTGACCATTTGAGTCCTGTTCTGAGAAAACTGGGCATAATGCATGTGCGTAAAGTGTCATACCAGATTTGCCTGTGAAGTTCGCACAGGCTAATCAGGGACGACACTTTCCGTCAAAACTTGATTTTCGGTGAGGAGGGACTTCCTTGAAACTAAAAATACCATAACAGTTGAAAGTGTCGTCCCAGATTAGCCTGTGCGGACTGCACATGCTTATATCTAGGATGACACTTTACGCACATACATTAAGCCCAGTTTTCTCAGAACGCGGCTCATTAATGCAGGCGAGTGCTTTCATCGATGTAGCACGTTATTTTGCGGTTTCGTGATTAGCCAATGTATTGACAATTATTTCTTGATGTCTTTGTGTACAGTGGTACGCTTTTTACAAAACCAAAACTAATCCATTAACGTCTTTGGTTCATATAAAAAAACGCTGACATTTATTCCGGCGTGTTTTTGGACTTATGAGATTAAATATTTAGCTTTACAAAAAGTTGCTTAATGCAATTGCTATAATTGATTGTTACATCATAAATGATAATGGTATGGTTAGGTTGCTTGGTTTTTTGTTGAAAATATTTCCAATACGCACATTTATTTGTTTGTTGTAACACTATAATGCAAAGATACAAAGGCGATGAACTCATTGTATGTATACAAAAGACATGGACGTAAAAAAGATTTTTTTCAAGATTGTTTATTCCTACATATTGTCAATCCTTGATTATGATTACGAAGTATGTGTATTTATTGCTGCTTTACTATTAAACGTAATCACAGGAAGATCTGAAAAAGACTTTAAAGTGTGCAATCTGCAACATATTCATTGTCAATATAAGATAAATTTGCTTAATGTCTTAAATATATAGGTAGATACCGAGAGAATTGTTAAATATTTCTTAAAACTAAATTAAACTATACAAGGAAAGTGTAACGTGATACTGTCATTAATATGCAAATATTACAAATTGGAATAATGATATGTTACTTGTAATATGGAAAATATCGACATGTATGAAATACATTTAACTTAATTAGATCAGTACAAAATATTTTCATTTTTTGCCGAATATCTTTCAATATGGCCCTTGGTTTCGTGTTCCCACATCACGTGTCCATTGGTGTTGTTTTATTGATTGATTGTGCCGCACTCGATACAAACATTTCATTATGTTTACTTTGACATTTAATTAATATATTAAATAAAAAAATATAGAGTTATTAAGTACTTTTTGATTGGTTGACATAACCACTATGCTTGTCATTCTTGTAATTTTTTTTATTATACACATTTCTTTTAAATTGCTGATTGATATAATCTGCGTTGTCATCATCATCTAATCTGGATATTGTCTATATAAGTCGTCTTTATTTCAGTATAAGGCACATGCAATTCTGTGCATACCACCGAAGACACAAGCATGTTCAATATTGCTGTCGTGCTGGGTCTGTGCTGTTTTACAGTCACTCAAGGTTTGTTCGGCATTTTACTAGCTGCTCATTTATTCACGAATTGTTTAATCACTTACTTACAAATTGTTCTATGATTTATTCACGCATGGGGTTCAGTCACTTAATTAAAAATCGTTCTATGATTTTCTCACTAATTGTTGTATCACTTTCTTACAAATCGTTCTATAAATTACTTAAGAATTTTATCACGTACTTACAAATCGTTCTATCATTTATTCACGCATTGTTCTTTCACTTACTTACAAATCATTTTATCGTTTGATTTTTTCTTACATACAAATTGTTCTATCATTTACTCAAGAATTGTTGTATTGTTTTTATGTAAAGAAATTAAGAAAATGTATTTGCCTGATACAAACCAGATAGATATCGGACGATATTTTATTATATTTTATCAAGTGATCATCGCATCGATATATGGCTTGTGAACACATACACATAAACTTTTGTTTTTAATATTTCTGCTGATGGTACACATTTATTTTTATAGTCGATATATAAAAAAAAATTAAGTAGCATTGCGATTTCAAATCCACTTTTCATTCAAACGGTTTCATACGAGTATTTTAATATGCATTAATGTTCAATTAACAAACAATTAAACAATAGTGATAGTTAACCCATATATGCATAGCGTCTAGAAAAAAGGCCTTGGCAAACGGCGTAGACCCAGATGAGATGCTGCATGATGCGGCGTCTCATCAGGGTCTGCGCTGTTTGCTTAAAGGAATTTCTGTAGAAATATTATAAGTATAGAAATAAATATACTAGACATCCCTAATTTTGGAAATATATTGATCCAATTAAGAAGGATGGGAGAGTCCACAAAGCATAAATTGGTTAAGCATGATGTAAGTCAAAGTGGTTTTGATTGATGGTAAGTTCATGGCGTCCAGATAACCATTTGCAACGTTGAGAGCATTTCTTGTTAAGCAGATACACGGCAACCAGAGAGTAAGAAATATTGAAACTCAAGAAACGAAAATTCTCGCTAGTTTTTCATTGAAGGCACATAACCAATTACCTACATAAGATAAACCAACAATAAGGCATACACGAATTATTAAAGATGATGTCATCGCATTGAAACTTTTAATGCAAAGCAAATAATAATGCGGTCGATTATTTGTTTAGAGTTAATTTATTAACAATAGTACAATATTTCATATCCACTTATCCACTTTAATTATTTGTATTGTTTTCAGGTTTTCGATGGCCACCACCGTGCAGAAAGCCACCCTGTAAACATGGGTACGGTTATAGCGGCGGCGGCGGCATGGGCGGTGGGATTGGCGGCGGCTGGGGCGGTGGTATTGGTGGCGGCTGGGGCGGTGGTATTGGCGGCGGCATCGGCGGAGGTATCGGTGGTGGAATAGATGGTGGGATGGGCGGCGGAATTTATGGCGGAGGAGATGATTATGCGATTGGCGGCGGGTATGGCGGTGGGTATGGCGGTGGGTATGGCGGTGGGTATGGAGGCGGGTATGGCGGAGGCGACTACGATGATATGGACGGAGGATACGGCGGGGGAATAATGGGCGGCATGGGAGGATATTCCGGGGGTAAGTAATAATTAGCTTATTATTGAATACAAGATTAAAATTGCAATATTCACTCAGTATATACAAACGTCTTAGACTACCACTACAATTTAATGAGCAAACGCTTTTTGTTCGACGTCTATAGTAACAAGCAGAATACGATGACAATGTAAAGTAAGGCAAAATTATACTATGATGCACTTAACACCATGTCTCACGTTTGACTTAATATTTTAGGTAAGGCAAATCATTTCAACCGATGGTTCCATAAAACATATGAGATAATAGGTCATCTTAACGACATACTGCTACATCGTACGTTAACCTTTCTATTGCAGGTGGTCTGTATGGTGGGTCTGGCGGTGGGTGGATGGGGTCTGGCGGCTCGTGGGGTGGATCTGGCGGCGGATGGGGTGGATCTGGCGGCGGGTGGGGTGGATCGATCGGCGGATGGCCCCGCCCTAGAAGGTGTGAGTGTCGTAGGTTCTGTTACTTCAACGAGCGCCAAGTGGGCCGCTGCCAGAAATGGAACTGCAAGAAGTGCGTGTTGTGCTGCAAGAACAGCAAATATTAAACGGGCTTCGCACTGACGAGGCTAGCTTTGGAGGTATTTCCTAACCCATCATTATTTCATTCAATATTATTTTTGTATAAGTATCCAAATCTCTTAGTGTGTAATTAATTTAATCATATAGTTTCACGAAAAGGTATATCGGTTTCACAGGCGCATGCTGGTTTAAATATTAATAAATCCATTTATAGTGATAAACTATACACAAGGCAATTCACCCCCGTGTCTAAGTCTACGGAAATTGAATACTTTTTTGGTTATGGAACCTTGTGCATGATTTAACTTTATCGCTGTTTACGGGAACACAAGCTTTTTTGAATTTGATATATATCGTCCTTAAAAAGATCGTTCTCGGATTTAAAATATTGAACAAGGTTGAAATATTAGCAGATGGAAACTACACGAACATTGTCCGTAGCTTTTTGAAAAGGGGAGTGAAGTTGTTTGTGTTTATTAAAAAAAATACTCATAACATTGGGTATTTATTTGCTTATCAAACAAGCGCCAATAGCTTGGTTGTATTTACCTTAGGCCATAAACAATCCAAAGGTCATCAGGGAATGGTAAACGACTTAATACACATCGGAACATTTGTAGAACTACTCGTTAGATTTTCAAACGCAAACATGCTTCACTTTATGTCAATACTGTTTTTTTTCTTCAGATGAAGGACGATGTCTGCACGGATAGAAAACGGCTGTACTAGATATGTTATATTTGGTTATCCGTATAATGTAATCGAGCATTCAAAAATAAAAATAAATATACAATTGCATTGAAACTCGGTGTTGATTATTTGCTTACATGTGAGTGTGCGTATGTGTGCGTGTGCGTGTGTGTGTGTGTGTGTGTGTGTGTGTGTGTGTGCATCTTGAGCTTTATGAGGTCCTTTCCGTGACAGAGTCTGCATTATGTGTGGACCCGGAGTACGGCCAAGAACTCATACCTAATTTACTCATTAGACTCACGAAAGTTGGGACGAATTTCGAATTATAGCTGCAGTTTCCAGCTATTTTGTCGTTACTGAAAGACTTTTCAATTGTGTCGTGGTCTTATAAGGAAGCCGTTTTACTTGGAGGAAACCCAACTGGTCCTGTATGGTGACCACCAATCAAACTCACATGCTTCCGGTGTCGGGAATCGAACCCTGATCGCCTAGGTGAGAAACAAGTTTACGAACCACTTCGCAAGCCGAACATTTACTCATCAATACCGTTAATTACACATTGTGTTCATATCATTCACGGCTTGCGTATTTGTATGTTCGACATGTCTGTAGGTAGTTATTAAAGGACATTTATCCGCGAACGATCCACTGAATAGACATAAGGGAATTTCAAAATGCATATCATCTGTGATCAAAAGAGAGTTAAAAGTCTTTATTCTTCCGACATCAACACATTTTATTTTTATGTGATATGTTGGTTCTGTGTAAAGTGTTTGTACTGGGTCTTTTACATTAAAATGGGATTAATTGGCAAATTGTGTCTCAACATACACACATTATATCACATTTTCCTTTCAACGATAAACAAAGGCAACATTGTTTTTCATTACCGCAAATATTTCCATTTATTACTTTTAGGGACCATGGAATGTTTTCTTATGTAACATTAAATAACTTTTAAGCACAGAATTTGGTGCTGATTCTGATTTCGTTGGGAAAATTTGCATTTAGTGATTGTTCATCAAGAACGTCTATTTAACAATGGACAGCGTTCATTCTCACCCATTTAGTATTTTATCGGCATACTTGTAACTTAAATATTTGCAAACTCGGTCACTTCTTTATATACACGGAGATTTCTTCATTTATTTGGAAATTATTAAAAAACATGGTATACACTTATTTTGTATGTCAGTGTTATGATTGAATTTAATTTGATGGCTCCTTATATTGGACAACTTCATTGAAAATGTCTTGTACTTCTTGCATATATACTAGTTTTCGTTAAAAATAAACATTACATAATTTATTTGTATCTTAACATGCTATTAACTAAATTGCGCAATAGTAATGTTATTTATTCACAAAATTTTATGCATTGAACTGGAACAAATTGTATTGGTGTGTTTGTGTAAACATCTACATGTATCCAACGACTGCTCAAACACAAATCTTGCGGACGTGTTTTTCTTCATACGGTTGTGAGGAAGCGATATTTGTAAAATGGAGAGTCTATTCGCGACGGAATCAATTTGAGTTCTGGAAAACCCACTTTTGATTTATTTTAAAGAAGAAAATACTTGCTTACTTTAATTGATTTTCAGTTGAGTCAGCATGGTGATCCGAGTCGCCAGGATTTTTATCGTTTTTACGCTCTGTTAACTGACGTTGTCGACATCAGTCGACACATTCGTAAAAGTAATGGTACCATAATTACATTAAAGTCAAAACATATAAAAAAGTGTACTAATGTTAAGTTTCATTTGTAAAGAAAGCTGTTTTATGCTTCAAAGCAAGGTATTATCATTTAAGTGTAGCAAATTTATATTTTATACGCGCAGTGCGATATTTTTTTTTTAAGACTGTTTGGTTGTGTTGTCTATAATGTAGAATAGTGATATCTTCTCAAACTTGATCATTTATACATATATGTATACATACTGGGTACAGACTGTGCGATTGTTTTCTGCCGAGTATATATTGTGTACTTTGTATGTATTATACATACATGTATACATATTGGGTACTGGGTATATACTGTGCACTGTTTTCTGCCGAGTATATGTTGAGCACTTTTGATATGGTATGCATACATTGTACATGAGTACATACTGGGTACATACTGTGCTCTTTTTTGCCGAGTATATATAATGTACTTTTATATATGTTTCACTTTTGTAAATTTAGTTTACATTTTGTTCATGTACATCAAATACAATGAAAATCTTCAAATGTTATATAAATTTTTTTAAGAAATGTGAAAAACGAATGAACACAAATACAAATATACGAACCAAATCTGTATAATTGAAAGGAAACCTAATCGAACAAGATATATCAAACAGAATCGCAGCATATACGAAGGCTTAAAGTATGCAAACATTCTAAATAAAAAAATCATATACATGTAGTTATATTGTAATGCCGACATCATTTCTCAAAACTTTAAGCACAGAAGAACCATTTCATTACCTCAGAAATAAATTAGGTATGTACATTTTGTATATATTATAAAGCCCTCAAATTACGGGAATCTAAAGAGAAAAAATTAATCATGATTATGGCAGTAACTGTTTTGTTAAATAAATGAACTTCTTAAAAAATAATCGTGGTTTAACGTAAAATGGTGACCATTTCACATTAAAACAATACTGCAATAAACCAAAATATTACAATGAATTCACCAGACTTATGGAGTTGTAGAACACAGGCTATGGTCGATTTCAAATCCAAACAATTGTTCTGCTTTCACAAACTTCAGCACACTTGATGATTTTTAAATCTGTTTCATGAACACCTTTAAGGACACTAAAAGTTGATTTTCACACAAAACTTAATGTATTGATCTAAACGAATTTTACATTTCTCCTTAAAATGACTTCACAATGATTTTGCTTAACTGCAAATCTCAAAAGCATATCGTTTTCAAACTCAGAAAACAGATGCTGTTTACATCATGATACACGGGATGCACCGTAATTACTCTGAAATTTCGGACACTTAGAAATAATAAATTATTATCGTGGCCGAAAATTAAGAAACGATAATTATTAAAAAATACAGGTGTCCGAACAATAGAATCTCGTGTACTCCTTATAATCATTTCATACCTTTTAAAATTTGCAACATGAATACTATGGTATGTTTAAGACAGTGTAGCCTTTTGATATTATTATTAATAGTCATTTGCACTATGAATGGCACGTTCGAAATGAAGATTTTGTTAATATTTTATAATCTAATACATATTGTTTACCATTTTTTTATTTCCTTTTCCAAAATTGAATACAATAACAACATGTTATATTGGATACACAACATAATGTATACATAATTCAGTCTTTCTTTAACAACGATCGCAATTTTGAGTGTGGTGTGGTTGTGTTACATATTTGTATTAAATACTTAATGGATAGTAATATAATTATTATATTTTCTATACGAATATAAAACTAAAGTTATATGGTTACTTATACCGTTCAACCATACGTCTTTCGTCACGTTTATATGATTTT
Organism: Dreissena polymorpha; assembly: GCF_020536995.1. Lineage (NCBI taxonomy): Eukaryota > Metazoa > Mollusca > Bivalvia > Myida > Dreissenidae > Dreissena > Dreissena polymorpha. The sequence continues at coordinate 24,123,190 of NC_068367.1, forward strand.
ATGAAAGACAATTAATAATATTAATTGTACAATTATATGCAGAAGACATAAGCTCATACATAATTTTGAATGACAAGTCTGAGACTCTGAATACGTGTACACGAATATGCTCAGATGTATTATGAATTATAGTTAATAGAGTTAATGAATATGCATGATATGAAGAAGTGAAGCCTGTTGTCGCCTTAACCCATTTATGCCCAGCGTCCTGAAAAAAGGACATTGCATAATGCGGCGTCTCATCTGGGTGTGCGCTGTTTGCTTAAATGAATTTCTTTATGAAATATTCTAAATATAGAAATAAATATACTTGACACCCCTAATTTTGGAAATAAATTGATCCAATTTAGAAGGATGGGAGAGTCCACTGGGCATAAATGGGTTACTGTCTGGCTGCGATGACGATCACAAGAGGGATTATAACCGCCATTAGCAGGCATATTGGCTGATGGCAACATACGATTCATTGGAAAAGGCAACGCTGAGACTTTTCAGCAGAAATTATAAATCAGCAAAAATAAGTGGACACTGACTTTATATGCATGTTCACAGTTCAAAGTGACTTTGGCATGGAAATACTTCATTTTTGGGGTAATGTTCATTATATATTTTGGCACTATTGCTCTTTACATACACGCGCATTACCTTTAATCAAATATAATATAATTGAAAAAAAAAACAATTGATATGAAAAAATCCAACAATAAAACAAAAACATGATCAAACTCAAATGAAAGTCGACATAGCTTAAGCTAACTGCGCTAGATGATGGTAGGTCAGTAACTCTGTAATTCTCTCTCTCTTATGACGTCGACATATAATTAAAAAAAAGGTCTTATCAAACAGGCCACATACCATTCATAATTATTTTAATTTTAAATGCATAAACATTCCTCTTAATATTTACAACGATTTTTTTCCGTTATTTTATGACAGTATTTGTCCCCTTTCAGATTATTGAAAGAAGTTATCCTCTTTTGGACACTTTGCATTGAATAGCCTTTTTAAATGTGCCTTTTCACAGATTTTGTCATGTTATGAAGTTTGTCATTAAATGCTTTATATTGATAAATGTAAACATTGGATCTAAAAAGCTCCAGTAAAAAAATTAAAGTAAAATAAATAAAATAAGAAAAAAAATCAACCCTCAGCAGGGCTCAAACCACTGACCCCTGGAGTCATGAAGTAAAAAGTCTACGACTTAGACCACTCAGCCATCCTTCCTCATACAATGAGAGATGTATTTTATACCCTATTTAAGCAATCCTCGTAGTTTCACAAAATATAATAACAACAGAACTCTCCAAATTATTCAATCGTTTCGCGTTGCAACGCTTTATATTTTTTCCGGTTTTTAAATCGTCAAAAATTGCATATAATGGCTATTTAAGAGCATGGTAAACGTTCAGTATTACTGATTCCTCACACATATCATAACTACAACGAACATTTGCGAATCTGAATCAACTTTGTTTTTCAATTTTGTCAATTTACCAAAACGCGAAAAGGCCCCTTTACCATAACCAGCAACAATGAATTTTTTTTTTTATGGAATTGTTGGAATTTCACTTAAGATGCCACATACTATTTTTGTTAAGAGATGAACGAGAATCGCTTAAGTGATTATCATTTGAATAATTTAGACTTATTCTGTTCATTTTTGTGGGAGCGGCGTATGCTTTTCTTAAGTTTTCAAGTAGTTCGGAAATTTGTTAGAGTGAATTTGGTAGTTAATGGGCAATTTGACCACATCTATCATAATAAAACATTATTATGAAGATGTTTAGTGTTTGAAACCTTTTATAAGTCATATTATTATGGTACAACCACTTCCATATTTCAAAACGGGAACTTATCGGAAAATGCATCTGAAACATTTGAAACATGTTGTCATGTGACTTTACGTTTATATACTGCAAAGATACGAGAATGTTATGCTGAAGCTAGAACAATGATCTGTCTGAACTGTTTGAATTGTATTTTAAGCACATCAACGTGCAAATTTCAAAAAATGAATCAAGTGTTTGCGACGAATCTGTTTTATTGTGTACTTGTGTATTTCTTTTTATATTTTTTAACAGTGCGATAACCTATGATGGGTTTTCGGATCATAGTTCTTAAACAAGTTTACATATTTTTATTTTTAAATGTCAATTTAACACAAGTTTACATTTATCATATACATATGCAACATAAAGAGTATATTTTATGGATATGGGTGATAATCACGATTACTGCCGCGAGCGAAAATATTATTTTCCTCTAGATAAATACAAAATATTTGGTTGGTGACTTTTTGATATCATGTGATATCAAACGAGGCAGATTTGGCGTAGGAAACAGCGGTCTTTTCGAGACATTTAATTGTCCATTACATGTAGGGCATTGGTCATATGACTGGAAAAAGACGAGAAATTCGGCTTTAAATAAACTTGAGATGTTTTAACAATTTCTTCAGTTAAATTAAAATAGTTTTGCAATCCAATGAAAAATATAAAATACACTACATGAACCTCCACAAATATTCAGGGCAAAAACTCTATCAAATGCATAAAAACTGTATGTTTAAAGTAAAAGTAAAATTAACCTGACTTGCCAAAATGATATCCCAGGCTAGGTAGTATTGTTCGCTACGTACATGTAAATATGCAGCAAATTAACTACATCCAAGCATACTTGCATGTCTTATTTTTTTATTGTTTAGCAACAGTGAACATGACCACACACGCACCAATGCATCGCATGCTAGATGAGCATTTACGCAACCTACAAAAAAAGCCTATAACAATTTACCATCTAAACTACATGTAATTAGCAGAACGTGTTCATTAAATAGAGTCATTGCCTGCATGACTCTTGGTCAAGTATCATATATAAAGACAAGTAACACATTCATTGAATTTTGATTTAATATGTGAACATATACAACCCAGTGTTGCAAGGAACTAGCAACATTTGAATGAATTTTAAGATTAAACAAGATGTGTTTGTGAAACGCTATGTCTCCTCCCCATATATCTGACCTTTGACCTTGAAGGATGACCTTGATCTTGACTTACACCACTGAAAATGTGCAGCTCCGTGAGATACACATGCATGCCAAATATCAAGTTCAATATTGCTATAGTTATGACCAATGTTAAAGACTGACGCAAATAAACCAACAAACCAACAAACAAACCAACAAACAGACAGGGCAAAAGCAATGTGTCCCCAGTATAGACTGGGGACATAAAAATCTAAAGCACACATAACAATTCATGACATTAAACCTTAACTTGTTATGCTGACCTAAAACCAGGTGTAAAAGAAACATCATTTACAAATATGTTAAACATGTATTTTAGCTTTATAACTTCAAATGTCAAAGGCTTATTGCATCGCTCTTTGAATCGTAGATAATAAAACATATATATTACTATTATTTGGGTCAGTCAAATTATTTTCCCTTAGTATAAAATGCAATATTATATAAATATTACACTTCATAGCGGCTGATACAAGCAATTCCAAGCCGTGACATTTTTAATGTCGATTAAGGCGTATATGTTTTAATATGTTGACGGTTAACTTTACATTGTATCACCCTCTATGGGGTATGTTATTTTTTATTTTACTAAACCGAAGACACGATATTTTGTTTAAGCCTTCCTACTTTTCAACTCTTGTCATGGCGTTTACTGCTTTTTTTTTATACATGTCATGTTAACAAGATGGGCTGTGATAAACACGTATTTATATACTTGGTTTAAATCAGTATTAAACAAGGCGTACATGTGTTTTATATTAACTACAACAAATAACGCGACACGTATTTGCACATCTTATTTAATCTTTACACAGCGCGATAGATCTTTTCTAATCGTACATCCATACCGTGGTTATCCGTGGTGATCTCAGTAGATATTGTATAAGATATTGTACAAGAAAAACACGATGTTGTGACGATCAGTTGCGACATTAAAAATTCGGCTTTATTTATGTATTTCGGGAGCAAGATGACTCTCATCGAAAATACAACCGATTAAATCGTGAACAATATCCCAACCAGAGTCGTGTCGAATTGTTAGGGATTGCTTCGATTCTTGATAAACGTAGGGTATCATATCGCCTTGGTACAATAACGTACTTATCCGGGGTACCTGATCGTGATTATCGTATTGAATCAAAAGTAACTTCGCCAAATTATTCGAAACACTCCGCCCGGACCGTGTGAAAAACATTTTACTCAAAGCTCGATCATTTAACTTCAAATTTATAAGATCATCAAATGATACTAAAAAAATCTAAAGAAGAGTACACAGAGAAACAGCTGATAAAGGCCGTACATGAATTAAAACAACACAACACTATAAATTGATTAAAAAAACAACCAGCATCAAATCTATTTACATATGGTCAAAACAATTGATAATTAAACCCTAGGTGTGCTTTGACCAATGACGACCAGGATATACAACAAAGTTAGAAAGAAAATGAGTGAACACTGTCACCTTAATACAATTAAATACAAAACATTTAACTGTGTTTGAAAGATTGTTTTTTATTTTTCGTTTTAGAACAGAACAAATAAAACGTGTTTCTAGTGCTTGTATAATATATTTTATCTTTTGATATTTAAATCCAATAAGTGACTTAAACTAGCTGTAATGTCCGTGAATTCAACAGTTGAAAGAGCATAGTGTAATTCATGCCCAGTGATCAAAATAATGAAATTCAAACTGAAGCAAAGATGATCCAATGGGGTTACGTTGTCAAAAAGCGTTTCTTTTTTATCAGATGGGGTACTCAAGTGATAGTCAAGATGGCGACGTCCATACAGAGACAGTTATTTTTCGCCGTTTTATACCCTTAATTACTTGGGTTTATTGTTCAAATGACGCCCAGTTTCCAGGCATATCAGTAAAATGGTGATTAACCTTTATTAAATAATAGGTATACACGATTAAGTTGATAAAAAATATAAATTAAAGCGCGGTTGAAAACAATTCATAAAATGTGTGTGCAAGAAATGAGTGATTAATGTTATACGTTTGTATACGAGGTCAAGCTTCCTTAATCTTAATATATATATATATATATATATATATATATATATATATATATATATATATATATATATATATATATATATATATATATATTGTATTGTTTGTATTTTATTGTATCGGCAATATATCACTTTTAATAAAAAATATACAATATAATGGCAACTTGCTGATACTTCGATAAATTTGACTACTAATTCCACTACGCGACACTGTCATTGATAAACGCTTTCATGTATTCCTTTACGGTTAACATGATTAAATATTATATGACGATTATAAAGACCTAAGTTACCTCATCTTTGTCTATTGACATACTTATGATTTATGATATAATAATACACATAGCCTATAATCAGACTGCGGGCCAGTGTTACAGAGGGAGGAAACATCAATAGGATGAAGATTGGCGCACGTTACGTCATTTCTTACACAAGATCGAAACAGCATAAACTAGAATTCCAAGTTTATTATTGATCATCGATAATTGCCAATATCAATCAATCGCGGCTTTGTGAATATCAATTATGAAATATACACGACTATAACTACTTTTTCTCTCGAGAAACGTGTTTGCTAATGGCCCATTGTGGTTTTAAGGCAATTATCAGACTGCATTCACTTGACTGTGAGCATCACATATGGCAAGGTACGGCTAACTGCCCCTAGCTCGTCACGCAGTAATCGATCTTGTCGGGTTGAATATTTTATGGCAGGAGTTTACGATATTGTCATGATTTTTCGGTGATGATAAAATAAATTAAGCTATAAATGGCACAGTCAAAGTTGGTGCTGATTTAGTCAAGCTACAAAAAGATTGAAAACATGTGATTAAGAATACACACACATACATCGGTTATTTTACAAGAAACGTGTGCCGAAATATTACACATATTACATATTACTTAGCATATGATATGTTTGTGGCTAATTACTCGATTTACTTCAGAAGAATTTGTAATTGATAATTATTAAGATACCGAAAGTAATAATTATTGTATCGATTTTAATGCGTTTTTATGTCTTTTGGTCTATAAAATGTTAAGAAGCCTTGATTTCTGCTTGGTTGAAACCAAAATTAGAGTGATGCTTTAAATCAATTGCAGAATTATAAACAAACATTTTTGTAAAAGGTTCATCACTCATTCAAGTTTTTCGAAAATCTGATAAACTTAAACTTTGTTGAAATGCAAAACGTGTTCTGCAGTGATCATGCACTGTTGCACTACTGTGCTTCAGGATGCCAAGGAAAGACTAGATGATCATTAACCTTATTTTAGCCACGTTTTGATTTGTCTTAAATTAGTACAACTGCGATTATCGAATGTATTTTACTTTTGAACTTTGAGATAATTCTTCCATAAATATACGTATAGATTGTATGAACCAAAGGGCGTTTGGCGATCACACTTTACACGTAACACGCGACATAGGTTGTTCAATACCCAACAGAAACATCCCTTGTCCCAACACCCTCTTTTTGAGATTGCAAGACTAAATCATTTACGCTATTTTAAAATTTGAGTCTTGAATGAGAAGTCATGAATTTTTAATGCGAGAACGCAATTTCAATTTCGTGATTTTGTATCATAATCGTTCGGCATTCTGTAGTTATTTCGCGCCATCCTACTTGTTCTTGCGCTTGTTTTTCAGATGGCGAAAGTGCGAAACACTTATTGCCCAATCGGGACATCATTCTCTGTCAGCCGTGTCAGTAACCCCATCAAACCCCATCATGAATATGTGTTGATTTTCATTTATATTTTGTTACTATTTCATAACATGTATTATACATGTGATATGAATAAGTACTTGTGTAGAGGCAGAGATTAATTAATAAGGTATAGTTGTAACTTGTACATTTAAATGAAAACAATCGAATTTCTTATGAGGGAGAATGATACACAACTTTAAAGAAGCTTTGATTTTAAAACGAGACAAAAAGATCCAAAAAACGTGTTTAACCGATTTGTTGTGGAATACGAATTTCTTCAGTGACAACAAAATTGAAAATGCGTATTATTATCGACTGTATGATTTCTAAATCGGAATATAAACCTCATGTGGTGTCGGCATATGTAACATTTTAGCTTTTAACGCAAATCCAATAAGTTGCGTTGATGCATCCATAATAACTAATATAAATATTTCATTCTATTTGTGATACTGGTTAGATCATCAAAGCGTTTACAATTTAATGAATACCACGCATATTATGATCAATAACACAAGTTCATACTTGAACGAAATAGGACGATTCGTTATAACAGTAATTTAAAAAAGCAAACACGTAAGCTTTTCAAAATACTGAAAGTAAACATTAACGCCGTGTTAAATACGCCAAACTTTCTTGCTGAAACATTTGTACTTCATACATCCTATTCGATTCTTTAAAAACAGATGAACATTGTTAACAAACAGGTATGTGTTGATAAGTCTTTAATTTATCATCATTAACCCGCTTGTGAACGATAATTTTTGCAGCAGAAAATTTAACAGTTCTGACAAGAGTGGCTTGAACTGTAATTCGAACATTTGAGTTTTTTTGCCGTCTTTGTTATATACTTTTTCGAAAAGCTATCGCGTGCAGTACATCATATTTGCGCTATAACGTTATTGATTCAACGTATCAGCAATAATGGTTTCACTTATATATTACAAATGAAAATCTTTGTCGTTTTAACACCAGGGCCTTGAAATCAGAGAAATGAGTGGAGCTGTGGCTATTTTTGTATCACTTTGTTTTCAAAACATATAACTGGAATTAACCATTCGTGACAGCATTAAAACTTTCCACATTACATGGCCATAGATTGGCTGTAAAACGCATGTCAAAATGTCAAAGTCGATTGAATCATAGTGAGTAATCAGACTACATGTATAAAAGTATGCCTTTACCTTTACCTTTACCTTTAGCCCAATGAAATACTCCCTACCAAGAGGTCTTGGTATACTTTTCAAAACATTGATCTATGCTACATCTGTTCATTTAGAAGTACTTACATAAGATTAATGTATAATACAACAACTCCGTCAGTTGAACAGTGTAGGTTACAGTTTCTCGGGCTTCGGTCTTGGGTTAGTGGTTTCTGGGCTTGTGCTTTCTTGCGCACACCGAAGATGTCAACATATGACAAACACCTTGTCTTACCATGAATTGTTATGATCTGTTCCACACAAAATGTAAAATGTAACTTTACTATAAGTTTTACAAAATTGTCAACAAAATTAAGGCAATATGATTTACCAGTTTTTATGACCGTTTTGGAGATTTACAATACGAGCAAATTAAACACTGCATACCATGCGAAGAAACTTTAAAATAGTTGACAGGAGCTGATAACACTTGGAGTCAAAAGTTCAGATAAAAACAATGAAAGGTGTGGACGCACCTTTTAATACTCAGCCAACAGAGCTGGGAAGGTTTATGTTCGAATTAAATATGTAATTTGGCATGACACATTCAATGAATTAATACGTGGTATATTTTTGGATAAACTATTCATGCAATTAAGAACGCGAACCCATGTCACTGATAAAAACATTTTGTATTTCAAACATCAAATTGTACCGGGCATGTTTTAGACGGCAAAACCTGTTTAAATATTACACATATAAGTACAATTTCGTTACAACAAATACATCCGCATTAACATTAGACATTTCGCGTCTTGTGTCCGGCTAATCGATCCAAATGAAATGTTTTGTAAATTTACTTTGCATGCATGTCACAGTCATTACACATAATGAAGAAGCATATTCCTGGGAGGACATATTCTGTAAAATAAGAACATTTACAAATGTCTTTTAATGCACTTAGCTTTAAAAAAAGTATTTAAAATAGGACAACTGCACATTTAGACTTTAACACATTGCATTTAACTGCACGTGTTACATGCATGAACCTTTTTCAAACTATATTTTGCATCGTTTCACGCTCCTGATTTACAAGTATTTGCCATTGGCCATTCAACAGAAAGAACTGCACATAAACAACAAACGATGACATATTTGTTTGGTAACATGTTTTAACGTTATTCGCTATAAATATACTAAACGCAGATTGCAGACAGCTGCTTGAGTAACACGCTTAGAGTGCAGTTCTTCGATTCTCGCAGTCTTCAGGGACCTATCTTTATAAATATCTATCGACAAGACGTTATTATGCTATGATTGTCTTAGAGATGCAATGATTTGAAATACTCAAACGATATACAGAATCAAAGGAAAGCAATAGTTTGAAAATTGTTTAAGCTTATACAAAAGCAAAGGCAAACTTACATTTTTAGATTTTTGAAGCTTTTCGTTTAGAATATGTGACACTTGGAAAAAGAAGAGTGTTTTTATTGTTTTGCAATCGGAAGCTTTAACCAAGGAAACGTACTTGAAAGAACAACAAGGATAATAATGGAGTCTAACCGCTCGAATGTTAATCAAAGCACGATCGTTCAGCTTGATTTTTCTGTAAGTATGCTTGTTAAAATGTTTTAAATCATTTAGTCAACTGTTCTTTTTAAATTCGTGCAATAATAAGTGTGTTATGGCGGATGCAAAAATAATGTTTATAAAGTATATGACATTCGCTTAGTGCATTCGTTTTTATAATTTTTCCCCTGGGCTAACGAAACAAATATTTGTCTTCATCGGATTAACCTTATTGCTATGAGTATAGTTCCGCATTAACCGGAGTACTGTCAGATTGTTGATACAAATAATCATTATAGTCGTTGAATCCTTCTCATGAAATAAACCAGAGATTAATATATCCCTTATTGGCGCGAAACAATTTATAACCAACCGAAATTAGAGTACTATAGAATGTTTAAGACTGAACTCGCCTATGAAAAATATTTAGACTGCATAAAGAGTAAAAATCATAAACAACAATTATCAAGATTTAGACTTAGCGCCCATAAATTAGAACTAGAGACTGGTAGATATAATAACATACCCAGAGATGAACGCACATGTAAACTTTATAATTTAAACACTGTTGAGTCCGAATATCACCTTTTTCTAACTTGCCCAATATATAAAGGACTACGAACAAAGTATTGTATCCGATCAAACTGGCCAACACTTGCGAAATTTAAAAACATACTATCTTGTCAAAATATTCAGTCATTAACAATGTTGCCAGATTCCTTACCGATGCCATGAAACTCCGCGAGGAAAAAATAGTATTTGCTGCTTCTAAATAAATATTGTATAAAACCCTTAAAATATTGTATATGTACTTTTTGCTTACTATAATTTGTTTTCAATACATACACCTTTGTACATGATGTTTGAACATGTTTCATTGTAGTATATTTTTGTTTATTTTTATATTTATTTGTAATGCATTGATGCAATTAGACTATATTGTGTTTACTTGTTTGTAAATGGTCAAAGGCGTTTTGCCGATTTTCCAATAAAAACTTGAAACTTGAAAACTTGTAATAGAAATTGTTACAGCATTAACATGTCTAACATCAGATATTATTTTTTTGAAAAAACGCCGTATAGTGTAATGAACTGGTTAGCTTCAAACGTCTTAAGTTACCCAAGGCGTCTTAATTACTTTGATTCGCTGAACGCAGACCAATGACTGAGGTGAATAGCTTTCAGTTGTGTGGGTGGTGTTGTGCAGTGTCCGCTCAGTGAGTTATGCAAATGTCGAAGTATAATTACATAGAAAGACAGATACACATAAACAAAGACAAAACACGAAGAACGCAGACGCAAACACAGCAGCGAAGTGCATAGTATAAAATATGTGACACTTGGATAAGAAAGAGCGCTTTTTGGTTTTGCAAACGGAAACTATAAGCAAGGAAATAAAGTTAATGTTTTTTATTTTATTTTTGTAACTGTGCTTTAAAAAGGAACAGCGATTCTAATGGATACTAACAGCTCAAATATAAATCAAAGCACGATCGTTCAGAATTATTTTTGTTAGTTTGCTTGTTTAATCGACAATTAAGTTAAATTTTGATTTTTAAATCATATATTTATAATATAAATTATGTTATAAGCTATTCTTCTGTAAACTAAACCAAACTCAGGTTTTATATACTGCATATAATCCACTTGATTTATAAACCTTGAAACAAAAAATAATGTGTTCATCACTTAATTATTTTTGCCGTTGTAAAATTGGAAAAGTGTATTGATAACGGACGTACATAAATATGTATTGATCATGTTATCACATGAACCAATTATCATCGGGAACTAAGAAGAAAATTATACCATTTCGGGATATATATAAAACTAGGTAATTGTTGAATACATTTACGTTTATTGAAAAAACAAAATCGCGATTTAGAACAAAGAATCACAATCCATGTTCAACAGAAGTGCTTGAATATTCACTTCCTAATATTCCATGAAATACACTAAGTTTATTACTATATATGAGATCATGTGTATGCCCTTTGTAATATTGAGCTATAAACAATGAAAAACTCTTGTTTTCATTACAATCCGGGTTTAACAAAATTAGAAATCCTCATAGTATCTTTTTGATTATTAATAACCGAAAAAACTTAAAAAAAATATAATTGAAAATAAACACATATGCTAACACTCATTTTTAACAAACAAAACACATATTTTATTGGGCGAAACGATTGTGTTATAACATGCAAAACTATACAATGCGTTCAATTTGTTAAGAAGTCAGGCGTTATGCTGTGGTTGTACGAGAAAAGCTTAACAAAATTACAATAACACGGAGAAACGCCACCTTAAATACATGAATAGATCCGATTTTCGAAAATTGTGTTAATACATGAAGATATCTACATGCAATTAAAAAAAACATACACATATAATTGAACATACATGTTAATTTGAAATCACTTGAAACAAAAGTATACAGCATACAATGAAAATTGTAAAAGTTAGTTAGATTATTCAGATTCAGACAACGACATAAATGGCGACTCTATATGCTTCATTTACGACTCATGACATTATGTTAACGACATACTAATTATCCAATTTATTTTGGACTGTTACGTTGCGGTATTTTCATTGTATATAATGTTTTGATCCATAATACGTTAAGATCTTTATTGTTTTGGCGTTGTCCGTCCTTCCGCACGTCCGTCTTTCCGTCCGTCTTTCCGTCCGGCACTTTTGTGTCCGGAGCCATATCTTGAAAGTGCTTTGGCGGATTTCATTGAAACATGGTATGAGTATGTATACGGATAAGAGGATGATACACACTAAATGGCATTGTAAACCATCTGTTAATAACAGAGTTATGGCCCTTTGTATCTTGAAAGAAATGCTTTTTTGTGTCCGCAGCCATATCTTGGAAGTGCTTTGGCGGATTTCATTGAAACTTGGTATGAGTATATATATGGATAAGAGGATGATGCATCCCAAAATGACATTGTACACTATCGGATAATAACGGAGTTATGGCCTTTTGTATCTTGAAAAAATGAGTTTTTTGTGTGTGTCCAGAAAACTTTTGTGCCCAGAAGTATATTGGCGGGGGATATGAATTCAATGAATTTGCTTGTTATTTATTTGATAGCAGCGAATGCGTTTTGGACACAATCCAGAATTGTTTCATTGTTCAAAAAGGGTGAACTAGCCTGACCAATTATAGAGGGATAACTCTAGCGAATAGTCTGTGTTTCAAGTTTTAAACCAAAAACCGACGTACTATTTGGCGCGAAAATGAATAGATTGTTAATAAATTCGGGTTGAAAAGTTATCGTTTTACGTCGGACTGTATATTTATTCTTTACTCAGAAGGTTTTAGCAAATACTTAAAACTATATCGTGATACTGTCATTTATTATGCCCTATGGATTAAACTTGTGAACTCATGTAACATTTGTAAAATGCTAAATATACTGAAATCCACCTTTGCAAATGTTAAATATTTAATTCAGTGTACAAAACAATGTCATACTGATAATGATTTGATATATCATTAGGGGTCAAGCAAGGCAACCTATCGTATTTATAACAGTTTAAGGTAATGTTAGCTGATGATATTGCACTGTCAGCTGCCCCCGTAGTATACATCACCAATATATGTTTATGAATGACTATTTTCAGAAACGGTTTCAAGCTTAATGTCGGGAGCACTGAGGTTTTTATTTTGCAAAAGTATTACTATTGAAATAATCACTGAGAAATAAATGGTGACACTATTTAAATAGTAATTTTTGTAACGTCATTTTGTGTTAAATGTTTCTGTAACTGTGCATGTCTTAAACGTGCATTTAAAACATGAGATTAGCCGGAACGCAAAGCATATAATGACATTATTTTTTTAAATCGGCAGAATTAAATAAGTTTTTAAAACTAAATCGTTCATTTTCGACTCAATGGTAACACCAATAATCACACAAGGCTAAAAAGTCGCTGAAATTTAAGATACGCCCAAGGTTGCGCAATTGCACTACAAATTCTTAAAGCAAATACTTGGGGTTCGTCATCAAACATCTATGATGGTGTTCTAGGTAAACTTGGTCGCTTCCCATTAACGAGTCCTTACCAAGACAATCATGAGATCATGCCATACTTTCGTTTTTATACTATTCAATGCATTAACTACTGATTGTGCTTTCCTAAATATTTAAAGCAAATTGCGTTTGCCTTATGCTGTTTAAACTACTCATGATTCACTGGGTTTCAGTAACATGTGAATATACCAGTAATAGGAAATCATTTGTTTATGCTAAACCCGTGATCTTTTTGGAATGTTTACGCGAAATAACAGAACTGATTCTCCGGTTGCCTCCTAGTCGTTTCAAATGTTCTTCAATTTACTTACGATTTATGATTTCTTGTTTTGCTATAATATTTATTTCATCTTTAGAAATATGTGTTTAGAATCTATAATAAATTCACTAGTTACATTACGGTTGATACGTTCCCCGCGCCAAAAACAACAACAAATATGTGTCTTTATTTATATGAGTAAAGTTCAACTTGGACATGGTAATGTGTAGATTGCTGATAAAAATAATTATTATAATCTGTTAAATAATGTATTGTTTACATTTCTATAGTATGAATTTCTAACAACAGGTTTTATTTAACGTTCAACTGCATCTTGAACTGGTTATTGTCAACATCTTAAATGAGCCTTAATATCTAATTAACTTTGATTCGTTTTACGACGATCACTTACTGAGAATGTCGCATAGTATACATGTATGTGTTGCGTTATTCAATCGAACAAAGACGCTAACACATCAACAAAGTGTTCATTGATGTTTATTTTGCTCCTGAAATTGTAACAAAAATATTTTCCTAAGTCCAGTAATATTATAATCAACAGGATTCTAGCGAATCCGTTTACGGGCTTTGCCCGTGATAATCAGAAAATTGTGAAACTTCATCCCTGCTTGTGTAGTGCATCTGTGGTGTATTATTGTTTAATTCCATATGAACATGTATCAGAATTTACTTGCTTTGAAGTTTTGAAGGTGTCTGATATTTTAAGCTCTTCTAATATGTATTCTCAGCTTAGTAGAATTAGAATGCAAGACCATGCATTACTAAGATGAAATATATGCCGAGATGGTAAAGACCTGGATACTGTGCATTGTTATTCCCAGGTTAAAATAGAGTATAGTAAAGTGTTTTATAATACGAAGAATGTATGACGTGAATTTTTGACAAATCCCGAAGCATTATCCTGTAACTCTAGAATGTTTTGGAAAAGTATTGGCCATATTGGTATTGGAAGTGAACTGCTAAAACGCATTCCGTTTGAAGTAAAAATGCCTGATGGTTCCATTATTATATTATGCAGAGACGGTTCTTAATAAGTGGGGCTCTGATTTTGAAGGTCTTATTAACCCTATGAATACTTCAACAAATGGCTTTGATCATTTTAATGCCTGTTTTGGTGCTAATAATATTTATTATCAAGGAAATGAACAACTTCATAGTATGATATCTATTGATGAGGTATTGAAATGTATTTTACATGCTAAATCTGGTAAAGCACCTGGATATGATGACATACCATGTGAACTACTCAAAAATGATTCTGCGTTAGGTTTACTACAAAGTATTTTTTACAGATGTTTCTTAAGTGGTACTGTACCTTCAGCATGGTCCAAAAGTAGTATTACTCCGGTCCCCAAATCCTCCACATCGGATCCACGAGACCGAGAGTAATAATACTATAATTATGTGACGAAGAACAAGGTTTTATGAAGGGTAGAAGTACAATTGATCAAGTACAGTCCCTTACAAGTATTATTGAAACACGAAAGCATAAGAAGTTACACACATTTACTGCTTTTATAGGTTTTTGACAAGCGTATGATCTCACAGACCGTCAATCTCTGTAGAATAAGTTGATTCAGCAGGTGGGGATAAGAGGCAGAATGTTCCAAGCAATTAAATCATAATATAATGATGTTAGGTGCTGTGTACGCCTGAACGGGTTTGATACACCCTGGTTTGATGTAAAATGTGGATTAAAACAAGGCTGCCCATTATCTCATATGCTGTTCAACTTACAAATTAATGCTCTAGTTGTGTATATGAATAATTGAGACACATGTGTATGTACTGGAGAAAGAAAAATGTGCATTTTGCTTTATGCTGACTATATAGTTCTGTTGGCAGAAACTGGCCAGGACCTTCAAACCATGTTAGATGCTTTAGCTATTTGGTGTAGTATTGAATGACTATTTAGATTATAATGACACTGCTAAATTTGTTGCAATGTCTGCTTCAAGGGCACTCGGTCTTGTTATATCCAAAGGTAAGGCATTTGGTGGTTTTCACTTCTCTACATTTACAAAACTATATGATTCATTGGTATGGCCCATAATCAATTACAGTGCCCCAATATTGGGGTGATAGATCATATTCATGCATAAATGCAGTGCATCATAGAGCTATGCGATATTTCTTGGGTGTTGAAAAGTATACTCCGAATGTTGCTGTAAGTGAAGAGATAGGTTGGAAACCACCAATTGTTAGACAATGGGTTTCAGTATTTAGACAGCATTTTAGGGTAATGAGTATGAATTATAATAGAATTAATAAATCTACATATATGTGGTCCAAAGTTTGTAATGTAGAAAATGGTTTTTATAGATTGAAGAAACTTTTATCAGAAATTTATAGTGCTCATGTATTAGAAAATAATATTGGAAATGCTAAACCTACTATATCAATGTTGGAAGTGAAATTGTTATATATTGAAAAGAATAAAAGGAAGCTATTGTTGGAGAGGTACAATTCTATAAGAGGAAACGGTGGTAATAAATTAAGAACTTACAGAAAATTTAAAGCACAGTATTGTACAGAAAACTATCTTATGTGCAATATGACATTCCAATAAAGATCGGCTTTTACAAAGTTTAGGTCTGGTGTTGCTCCACTAAGAATAGAAACAGGTCGCTATGAAAATATTGATGTGTCAAATAGAAAATGTTTGTATTGTCCTGATTATGTTGAAGATGAAAAGCATGTGTGGTTTGATTGTCCGTTATATAGTGATATAAGCAAAGACCCAGCACTTGATAATATGTTTGCAAATCATGATTATATGTCAGATGACGACAAATTGGTTAGAATGTTAAGTGACGAAACCTTGTGTTTTTATCTGTGCAAGCCTGCCATCATATTCTAGTAGAAAGAAAAAGAAAATTATACTGTAGAGTTTGATCTTTTAATGTTTTTACAATTTAAAAATGTGTCAATAATGTTACCTAAATAATATTTTTTATTTATTTTTTTTATTTGTTATGTATTCATGGTTATTCTAGTAACATACAAGAAGCTGTCACTAAAAATGGATATGTCTTTTACATTTTGTAGCTCAATACATTGACTATTTAGGAGAAAATTTTAGCATCTCCTATTTATAAATATTTATAAAGGGATTCCCCTTCTCTTTCATGATTTTGAGTGTTTGACCTGGATATATAGATATGACTATCTAGTAGCTGCTTTTGGTATCATAATATGATAAATTGTATTATAACAGCGGTATCATAAGAGTGAAATATCATAATACGTGTTAAATATCAAGTTTTCTAATCTCATAAGACGCTATACATTCGCCGCTAGTATAACAGGAATTTTCTGGGGTGGAATAGATTCCTTTCTTGTTGCATAATACTACCATACTCACTAAACCATCCTTAAATCATCTTAATTTTGTTTGTAGACATTACACTTCTTTACAATTTGTATTTGGACAACTGTAATTGTATTCTTTTTTCTGCTCCAATTAGAAGTTATATTGGCACTAGATTTGCAAAATGACATCTTTATAACACCTATAGCAATTATTGCAATTAGATCTAAGATTTATCTTACTCGTATTGTACTTGTACTTGTATTAATTAAAACCGCTATTTGAAATTGAAAACTTGAACAACATTCTCATTTGTTGAAGTGAAATGTGTACATAAAGTTTTAGCTATTGACGTTGAACTGTATTTTATAATATGTATAGTCTCTTTTAACTCAATTTTGAGTGGCATTTATGTACTATGCTTTAAAGCTGTGTTATATATGTTTAATAGGTACATGTATATGATGATGAGACTTAAATAATCTTATCTTATCTTATCTGTGAACTGGCTTCCTTCATTATACAAAAAGTGACTGTTTATATACCCATTTAATACAAGACGCTAGTATGTAATATAAAAAAAGATGCGTAACTTAGACAGGAAAAGTTAATCTATTTACAAAAGGAGTGTATCTAATAAATGACATTTTGGCCTATCTAATGGATAGTGCATGGAGTCAAATTAAGAAAGTATATTTATAAATGACATATAGGCCTGGGCCTGTCTTTTTAATGTAACTAGGAGGAAAATTATGGATAAAAAATTGATAAATTGACCATACGACCACACCATTAAATCGTTGTTTTTATAAACATAGGGCCAAAAAATGAAAATATTATTTTTTGTAAATAACTGATTTTCTAATGTTCAATGGGTAATTTTCAAATAATCGTTACGTTACAGTAAGTATCTTTTATTGTGTGAGCGTATTTATGTATATTGACTGTTCACTGAGGTTAGAATGCATAACGGTATTATTAAGCAAAGATATCCAATAGTTGTATTGCAAAATAACCATATACAAGCAACTCGGGGTTTGTAAGACAATACTGAAACACAATATTAACTTGTGAATGGTGTCATTACACAATATTACATAATTGCAACTTTCATCAAGTTTTATGCGAAACTCATCAACACTGTTTTACATCTTTGTGCATTATCAAAAGCAGCTGTAAATGTTAATTATATGCACTTTTTTTCGTTATGCTATGTATTACTTTCAGTAATAAGAAGATAACTAAGAAGGGGTTTTCTCAAAAATATGCATGGTATTGGTTATGTAAATAATCCAATGCTAATTAAGATACTTTTTGCAGGGTACGTACGTTGCCATCTCTGTGGTATGTCTGGTAATGGCGGCAGTCATCATTTCCCTCAACGGTCTTGTGATTTTCATCTTAGCCCGACAGAAAGACAGCAACAGGCTTCATTTCTTCATATTCCATCTTGCCATTGCTGGTAAGAACATTTGACATGCACGTCTATTTTTAGTAGACTTTATCAAAAGCTATGAGCAATTGTGTTCAATTTACATCATTATGTTATAGCTACTTCATCATTTAGAAGATAAGTTAGTGTTTGTCGAATGTGTGAACAGATTATATTACATTGCATTTGTTGTTAAGATGGACATTGTTACACAATGCAAACGTGTATTAAACTCATGAGGAATACAAAAAGTTACCATCAAAAAGTCTGCTTTTAAAACAACAACAACAACAACAACAACAACAACAACAGCAACAACAACAACGAACAACATAATCACAACATCATCACATATACAAAAAGTAATTTATGACAAAATGAATCTCTTGATGATAACATTGACATTCATACAACTGCTTTTTTCTAAAATAAAATATTGAACTTAACGGTCTAGTAAGGCTTTTATTTCAGACCTTTGTGTCGGCTTGGTAAGCGTACTTTGCGACGGGATATTCAAAGGTATTCTGAGACAGAAGTGGTACTTGGGTGACGTCATGTGTCGCGTTTGGCACTATTCTACGTTTGTAGTCATAATTGTGTCCAACAATCTTTTGATCGGAATGAGCGTGGATCGCTACCTGGCTGTACGGTACCCACTTAGGACAATAACCGGAGGTACACTGTGTGAAATACTTATACTTTATGATCGTTTAACATATAATCAACTGTATATTTGTAGCTTGAAATACAAGTTAGTCAACTTGTTAAGTGTGTGACTTATACGATTTGTAACTTAAATATAAGTTGTTATAATTGTGTCAAATCAATTGAAAGCGCCATTGTGTAAAGACTATTATCGCACGAAACGTGTGTGATACTCATTACATCTGCATTTATGATTTGAAGCATAAATTATATTTCAACTTTAAACATTGTAGAGTACCGTCCGTACAAAGCCATAATTATCGGCTCATGGATAATGGCCCTTCTGATCCCTGTGTGGACCTTTCCGTACATCGGCGCCGTCCTTGAAGGCACTTCATACTACTGTCACATGGAGTTCACGAATGAAATGGGGTGGCAGGTTTGTTAACGCTTGATCCAAATAATAAAGTATTAGGAGACCATACAGTTTAACAGAAAACAATAAAAATGTGCTGGGAAATGATATGAAAATATTGCTTTGCACTTTTTTGCTTGCCTACAACTAATACCCAATAGTTGTGTAAATTAAATAATAGTGTTAAAACTAATAGACGAACACAGGTGCGATTTAGAGGTAATATAAATCGAGAAACATTATCAGTAGATGAATTATTCTTACTACAAGCCTGTCTTAAATTGAACCCAAGTAGCCTATTGTATTTTGAATACAGGACAATACATAAAATACAAGGTCAAGACTCTCGATGCTGAAATAATGACAGTTACCGTTAAAAATGGTTATCGTGTATGTGATTTCAGCTTTACGTTACCTGTACACTACTCATTGTGTTTTTCATCCCATTCCTCGTTGTCTCCGTCTGTTATGTCGGCATCTCTGTCGTCGTCTGGAAGCATTGGCGCCAAAGAAGAAATCTCACTGAAATCATCGAAATGATCACTACATTAAAAGGTTTATTTATTTTGAACATCATGACATAATTATATCAGCCTTGTTCTGAGAAAACTGGGCTTCGTGCTTGTGCGTAAAGAGCCGTCCCAGATTAGCCTGTGCAGTCCGCACAGGCTTATCAGGGACGACACTTTTCGCTTTTATGGTATTTTTAGTTTGAAGGAAGTCCCTTCTTACCGAAAATCAAGTTTAAGCGGAAAGTGTCGTCCCTGATTAGCCTGTGCGGACTGCACAGGCTAATCGGGGACAGCACTTTACTCACATGCATTATGCCAAGTTATGTCATAACAAGACACATATAAATGCAGCTTTTTCATCGTTCTTTTTTGCAACACGGAGATCCTTTTTAGGCAATTTAAGTGAGTATTTAATATACTACAACATATTTAATATACTACAACATATTTAATATTCTACAACATATTTAATATTCTACAACATATTTAATATATTACAACATATTTAATATACTACAACATATTTAATATACTACTCCATATTTATTCTAATAAGTTTATTAAAACAAATGAAGTTTATGAATTTACTTGTTATCAACATAAATACACATTAAGGTTGCGAACATAATACGGCAGTTATAAAAAAACCCACCACGAAACAACAGCTGGTTGATTGATTTATTAAAATATTTTCTTTATGCTCATATTGTTCAATAAATGTGAAGACATTTTGGTAATCTCGTTATCATTGTGCTGAGCAGTGAAATGTAATATATTATTTTCAAATTAATAAATTTTGATTGACATAGTTTAAACGTAAATTATTATTGTTGTTGAACAACAGTTTCTGTTTAAGTTAATGCCATATATTTTGTTGAATGTCAGAATCAACTTCAGCATCGTGTCACACAGCCAGTAACGAGGGTTTACTTCCAAAAGCCAGAAAAAAAACAATAAAGATGACCTTGATAATATGCTTTTGTAAGTATGTGTTCAAAAGTGATTGATTCCGTAAGATGTACTATCACTTAAAAAAAATAAATTTGCCATAATATTTGTGTTTTTTAATATGTAACGTAAGTCGTAATACGAAGATCTATAATTAATACTTTCCCAATTAAGTTCATCAATGTATGGCCTTCTAAATAACAAATATGGACATGACAGCGCTCAAGCTCTGCTGTAAGCTGACAACGTGTTTGATAGTTGCTCAATTAACAAACCTCAAACTCAATATATCTGATAGTGTGCTTAATTTATTGAGCAAATAACTTGACGCAAAGCCCTCCATACATTATTTCCTAAACCTTTTCAGCGTTCTTCATTTGCTGGCTTCCGGCAACAGTGTTCCACATTCTGGACGTATTCAACATAAGTGTGCTTGACTCTCGCTTCTACCTGATCCTGCAGCGGTTATATCCACTCAACAGCGCGTTTAATCCAATTATATTCTTGTTGTTCAACAAGCACCTGTTGCCCTGCTGGTCGCCAAAGTCTGCGGATAAGACTTATGAAAGTGTCAGAACAACTAAAACAACATTATGACTAGTGACTTTGTTGTAAAACAACATTATGACTAGTGACTTTGTTGCAAAACTGGTAAGACACTTTGAATAAAAACAATGAAATGGACAATACGATGGCGTTATTCAGATGAGTGTCATTAAAATTGTATATTATCAAAGTATTCGACCAATATGAATCATCTATGAAAACACATGTTATATCAAGCGTTCGAGGTTTGGTTCAATAAGCTCTCAAACAGGCGAAGAAAACTTGGTTATGTTTAAATATAGTATAAACAAACATTCAAACAGTTAGAAATGGATTGTGTCTGTGCAACAAAAAACCCTCATGTAAGTGCCAATACATACATAACTCTGCAACAGTTACCTACACAATTATGATTTAAACCAGCTCTATATTTGTGTACACGATTGAATGACATGTATTTGTATATTGTATCGTTGAGTACATTTTCTGAGTGGCCATACGTTGATTAACACGAGTCTGCTTGAGTCCAAGCTAAAGCATACTTGCTGGTAATAATAGTTTGTACAATGCCAGTTGTTTTTACTATCAGTTCTTTGATTAGGATCGCCTATGGCCATCACTTTGACATGCCATCGCCTCTCTCAGCGGTCAGTTGATTATGCTTCTTAGCCCGACTAAATGGTATCAATCGGCAACACGTTTGCATCTTGCCCGTGTCGGTAAACCACCAATGTATATGATATGTTTATACACCCCGATTTTCATAATTGTTTTTTAATTAACCTTCTACCTTTGGATGACCCTCAACATTGTCAATTAAGTGTATCCGTCCTTATCAATTGTCCACAATTTATAACTAATTTGATATTTCCGACGATAAACTATTGTTTAATGAATGTGTTTACTTATCAATAATTATGTTTAATGTATTAAAACGAAGACCGATCATGCTGTAAAATTCCTTAAGATTATTAGTTACACGTTTTCTTAGCGAACCCTTAATATGTGATCGATTCTCAAACAATTAATATTTAACGCGAGCGTTGTACAGCGAATGAGACAGTAAGAAAGTGGTTTACACGTGTGTGATAAAGACAACATATTTTCCCAATATTTAAGAAATAACAGGTCAAAATATTAGCTATACTGCATTAAATGTCGTTGGTATTTACTTCCGTGATGTCATTTACTGACGTGTTTTAAAAAGCGACTGTTCTAATACGGAAACATTAACGGTGACGTTTCTTATTAAAATGAAATGCCACTATTTAAAACGAGGTAATATAAATATTAAATTAATTATGATAGCCAAAGTAATAACAATTTTATTAGCTCATTGTTAATGACTTACAAAATATTTTTTGATTTTTTCCGGATAATGCCTAACTTAAGCCATTTTACGTTGTTGGTAATAGATCTGACTGGCGACTCTGTAACCACTTCGAGCAATTGAACGATGCAAGCTGTGTGATAAAAAACTATTTTAGTTTACCTGGGAATCTCAGTTTGTATTGTAAAAACATAAGTTTGAAAGTATATATCTAACTGATACCTACCTTTTATCGAATGCTAACACGTGTGTTAGTTCCTCTTAACAGCTAACTTGAAATTAAGAAACAAATATATATTTATTTCTATATAAGCGAGTATATTTTACAAAACGCGGATCATTGTTATTTAGCTAAAAAAACAATTAAGGCTTTTTGTTCGCTAATTTATATTTCCTTTTGCACGTTCAATGTAATGCTCTATCAAATCAGCACTACACTAGTCATAAACACACTTTATGACGAGTGCACAATTTAAGACAGAAATGCAGTTCTGAAGTAGTCAGAAAGTGTATCGCTGTGCATGATTAAAAAATCAACTTTTGCAATACTCTTGGTTTGTTTTGAAAGTATAAGGAGGTATATCGCTTTCTTGATAGCATGTTATCTTTCATACTATGATATCTGTATACTAATATCTAAAAAAACCTATCCCCTAAGAGTTTGAACAGATTTGCGATACTAACGACTAGTGTACACACATAATACGTGTGTAATTTTCCATTCACACCCTAAGAATCGGCACTCATTTTTGCAATTTCCTTCTGCATTGGTACATTTTATTAACATTCTTTAGACGTACTTTTGGTATATAAATTATTTTGGGGTAATTGTTAGGTCCGGCTAGCCCTCAATTCGGTAAAGTCACCAAATATTAACAATCACTGTTTCGATCCTAGTTTTTATCATTAAATATGTATAGCTGGTGTTCCTTATAAGACTAGCCAATAAAAACGTACATTTCACTCCTGATAGGTCTATATGTTATCTTTGATAGTTTCCCATGTTTTATAATCAGCAGTTGTCATCAATATGTACATCTGTTACTTCAACATTAAGCTAACATTTTTGAATTCATTATACAAGATGAACTTCAGGCCTGAAGTATCGGGACTTTATTTATGTGAATATATATTAACATATATATATAAATTCGCACCGACGGTATGCATTTTAGAAACCTTAGTCGCTTTTCATAAAGCAACTCATGTACAAATAAAACTTATGAACGAATAAATGCCATTCATATATATTAACCACAATTGAAAAAAAACTATATTTATATATGAAAATCTAAATATGAAAATCCATTTTCACCACAAAATGGTGTTAACCAGATCTTTAACTAAACATTATTTACGGAATTTATTTCACACTGCAATAAGCATAGATATTTTTAGGAGTTATTCAATATAATCCATATTTCCGTGCTAGTAATTCATCCCCCAGATTGCAGTATTATACGAATCTTAAAAGTGTGATTAGTTTTTCCCCGGTGTTATGTGCCGCTGTTATTCAATCTTAATGCGTCAGTATCCGATCAATGCATATTATACATAATATATGATATGTCTGCACAAACGCACTATCAGAAGTTACACACTTTACATTTAATGATCGGGAGAACTTTTCTGATATATGGCCGATCTCTGTGCTTCTATGCATTAATGAATACTTATTATAGCCCATTGCATTGATCCAATTAAAAGTGACCCACTCTTGATGAAACATTAACAATTATGTTCCCCATTTGCGATTTTTTATTGTCGAGAATGAATATTGTATACAATCAGAATGCATACCGAAAAAGGGAATTACTATAAACTTGATATAAGGAACTGCTCAACAAATCCTTTTTAACATATTGCTACACATTTATAATCACAAAAATATTCATCAGACTCTCCGTTTGTTCCGATTGATGTTTTTAAAAATTTACTAGACCGTGCATGCAAATATACATTTTGGAAACATAAATTACACCCAGTGATACATAATAGTCTAAATAGAGAACTGTTTTATTATACATAGATGATAGCCAAGTATACATGTACTTTTGATGTTTTACTATGATTATGGTTTATTATATGTATTATATTATTACTTATAAGCTGTTGTATCAACTCGGATACGTCTTTATATTTTGTATTACTAATAAACTTTATAATCTTAGACGTAAATGTGTACAATATGTTCGCCCCATACACGCTGAATCTCGCCAATATAACTCGAAACTCGCCTTATACGAGAAAAAGGCGGCAAATATGGAAAAACACGGCGAATACGGAAATAGGTCGGCCAATACGAGATTCAGCCAAACAGAAACACGGATAAACTCGGCCATAAATGAGAATCTAAAATTTCGACGATTTTGGACGCCATTTTGAAGTTGTATGCTTAGTTTTGTTGCAAAAGCTTAAATCTTAAAAAATATAACATTGCAGTTTACCTAAAGCACGCAGCTCCTAATATATTCAGCTCCCTTTTTCGACAATAACAATAGTGCAGTGTATCCACAACAGAAAGGTTCAATATTTGAGCATATGAACATAAACAACAACTTTGAATATGATATATATTGATATTTTCAAGCTACAATGAGCGCCGAAAGCAAAACTAACTCGAAATCATGGAGGATTTACACATTACAAATGCAATTTCTAATGGCAATAAGTAAGTTTTCAATCCTTATTGTCTTTCTGAGTTGTATAGAACATACATTTTGCTATTTTTCAAAACTTCATTTAAAACCTGAAATTCGAAAGTGAAATTCAAGCTTTTCTTGCTGAATAATATTATAGAGTTAATTAATAAAATTGTCATTTTAGGCCAATACGGCTGTCTTCAGCTCAATAACAAAGCCACTATGAATAAATAACATTGTAATATTATATGTTTTCCACCGAACGACGTTACGTTAATATTTCTAATAATAATCTACACGATAATTGCAGTGTTTAGCTTAGTGCACAATTCAATCTTTACACGCAAATTTAAAACAAGTAAAACTGATCAAATAGCATTTTCTTTATTTTTTGGTTAACCCATTTATGCCTTGCGTCTAGAAAAAAGGCCTTGGCAAACAGCGTAGACCCAGATGAGACGCCGCATAATGCGGCGTCTCATCAGGGTCTGCGCTGTTTGCTTTAAGGAATTTCTGTAAGAAATAATCTAAATACACAAATAAATACCATACTTTTGGATATAAATTGATTCAATTTAGAAGGGTGGGGGTGTCCACTAGGCATAAATGGGTTAAAATTCTTAGCTTTTATTGTATAATAAAGTCGTTGCCATTTATCATATTTTATGTTTGTATTTTTGCCATTCCGGACAATATAATTCCCCATTGGGCGCCCCGATGTAATTTTAATGGGAGCTCTTCAGTGTGTTTTACAAACATCTATGCAGAGTAGTCCCCCTTTGTGAAATTTGCCTTTAATTGGGTGTCATAATGGGGAAATAAAGATATCTAAAAAGAAATTCAGGTAAAACAATGAAAATTATCGATAATTTTTACTGTTATTTTTCACTATTTTAAACAGTGAAATATCAGTTTTAATTCACGGATATTTCTCTATAAACCATTGGAAAATAAATAAATATCATTCATAATGATTACTTTCTAGGTAAACCTTCAAGTATTCAAGCCATTTATGATTCATTCATATGAAACAACTATCCACGTTATATATTGTCATACACGATAAAACACTATTTCACAACATATTTTTAACTGATACACTTTGAATTCTTTATGCACGCGTTAGACTCATTACTACCGAGCATCCATAAGTATTAAACAGGTACATATTCAATTTATGAGAATAGTTCCACGTTAAACTTAGAATTTTAAGCTTATTGATACAAAAATAAGCATTTAAATCTATTCAATATTGCTCTATAGAAATTGTTACAGCATGAACTATGTTAACATCCGATTCTTTTATACGTCAGTCTTTAACTGCATAGAGTTGTCGTCTTGGAACATTATTTCATGACTTCGAGTCGATAGGTTTGTAAATCTTAACGAAAAAGCCCAAAATTAACAGAGGAAAGCGTGTTGATTTCACTATTGTGCATATACGGGTATGGTCTGGTGATCTTTTTTTAGACAGAAACACAACAACAGGCGTAACTTCATCACATCTCGAAACTGCAGGTACATTAAATTTTGACGTACACGTATATTTTCAGTGTAGTATATTAAACGAAACATACATAAAGCCTCTGCATCAACATCATTTGTACACTTACTAATATATCATTTAAGATGTTTCTTTGTTTTATTAAATTTCGAGAGTTTAAAATGAAGTGTTGACTCTTTCAAAGTATATGAGAAAGGCTTTCCATAACTTATTTCAGCAATATTTGGAATTCCAAAGAAATAAATTCTTTTGATATCGAATTTTATTTCTTAAGCTTATATGATATATTCAATGACGAGAGCAACACTATCTTCAATTTGAATGCGATACGTCGAGTATTCACATCATATATATAGTGTTTATAATCTCAAATTTATTTTCGATTGATACAATTAAATATTCGCTCGCACTATATCCATTTTATTGCTAACTCATGACCTTCAATCTTTTTCGCGCCATTACTTTCAAAGGCAACTTATAATATTTCAAGTGCACCATTAATTGGACATTACAAAAGCTACAAATGTATACAGAACACAGCAGAACAGAAATTTATTCCGACTTGTACATAGAACATCGTCAGTCATTACTATGAAATATTACACATATCAACAGGTCATGTAAACAACAAGTGATCATACAGTAATGAGTATTTTACACTCAATTTAATGTCATATATGACCGTATTTTGGGAAAAAAGAATCGCATTTTTACAAAATATTTATGTGGCAAGCTAGCTATCCTGTTGTAATATTTGGGAAAATATACTAGAATGGAAAAGTGATTATTTGTGTGCATAAATGTGTTATTATGCTTATAATGATATTTACAAATAACAAGCATAGTTTGCATAGAGTACATAAATTCAATGTTGAGGCAACTTAGACAATCAGACAGGCCTGTTTTCCATATGAATACACATAATAATTCTCATTTGTATAAAAACAAATGTTGGAAATGTAACATATAACGTGAAATGTTAAGGATAAAATCATTTATATACAGACGACATAATATGCCCATCAAGTATATAATGGCTGGCTGTCAATGTGTTGTAAGATTCAGACAAGTGTATTATATTAGTTGTGTAGACATGTAGATTAAATAGAAATGTTTTTTAAATGGTCATACCTATGGAATTGTAGGAATTGTAAAAAACTGGTGTTTTAAAGTTTGCAGTGTGTTTGAAAAATATGATATGAATAGGTGTACTAACATTGAGCACTTTCTAAGCAAGCGAGAAATTGCTGGTATTGTTAAAAGCAAGATTTTTGAAGACTAAAAATAAGGAGTCATGGTTACAAGATGTAAATAGAGAAAGAACCCGTAGTGGAGATAGAAAAAATAAACTTAGATTTAATAGAACTTTAAAGCAAATGTATGAGGTTGAACCATATTGTTTACTTGAGTATAATAAAATGCATAGAGGGGCTTTAGCAAATTTTAGAAGTGGTACAGCTCCAATAAATATAGAAATTGGAAGATATGCAAATACACCTCAGGAATTAAGAAAATGTAACTATTGTAAGAGTATAGTTAAAGTGTTGAGGAAAATGAAAAACATTTACTGCTTGATTGTCCATTATATAACGGGGTTAGACGAGAACACATGACTGAATTACAATCTCAGTTTCAAGACTTTGAAAATTTTGATATTGATGAGAAGTTAAGAATTATCTTCTCAGATAATAATATAGTTAAAATAGCTGCCAAAACCTGCTTTTTTGCTTTAGAAAAACGAAAAGAACTTATATATTGTGAAACTTACTGATTTTACTTTTTTTTTTACTTATCTAGTGTTTTAGTGTATATATCTGTTGCATTTAATGAACTATTGTGAAACTATCTGATTTCATTTTGTTACTTATCTAGTGTTTTATTGTATATATTTGATGCATTTTATGAACATGTTTTTTAAAGGAATGAATATGTTTTATCTTGTAGATATGTATTAATCTTCATCACTTCAAATATTTAGCAAATGTCATTAATGTTGATAGATATCAGGTGATATTATCATTGTATTTCATTGCCTATGTGATGTACTGTCTCCTATAATTATATTATAAATGGCCATGTGTGCTTATTTAATAATTTTGTATATATTATGTTTTGTTATGAGGTACATGTGGATGAGACAATAATACATACATAATTTTAACCACCGATTCTCTTGTCGGCACACGATGTCAGGGACTTTGGAGATGGTGTCAACTATTCGATCCCTAATTGATCAGTCAACAAAACTGGCAAAGTAACGAATAAGGCCAATCAAAGAATAAGAATAATCTAAGATGTTATTGTTATATGTTTCAAGGTGTTTCAGGCCGTGTATGACTTAATGGCTTTGTTGTTATTATTTTATCATTCTCAATCATTAAGAATATGTAATGGTACCAGTGCTTCGAAATCAGTTTCCGGTTGTTAGCAATTGAAACAGTGTCTGTTTGTGCAAATTGGATTTCAATTATTGCATAATTATATGGTTGATAAAAAAGTTATCTAGGACCTGAGTTTATTCTAATTTTCTTCAGAAATCTCACGTTTCTAAATTCAATCATCTAATACAAGTGCAATCCATATGATGTGGGTATCAATTACCTCATGTTTAAATAAAGAATACTTTTTCAAAGATAGATAGCTCGATTATCAACAGCTGACGAGATAAATAATAAAAAAAATAATTTAATATATTTTATTTCGTTTATGTATTATAATGCTTACACAATGATGTACCGGTACACCATTAAAACAAGCCTGAATGTTTTGTCTACGCCATTGAATAATTTGAATTTGAATCTTAGCTTAGATTTTATTAGCCAATAGTTACCAAACCTCTTATTTATTTGTGTTGTGGTGTTTCACACACGTTTCAATGTCATACATGAGACTATAACGTAATCAAATAGATTTTCATTTTAAATGCAACTTTCGACATTTTAATGTCCACAGGAAGGTTCGTTTTGGTGGTTAAAGTGCCTTTTTCATGTGCTGTATTTTCAACGAACATTTTATAAAATATAAGAACTGCTGAGAATGGTATCAAAATAAAGTTAAACGCAATAACTACGTCATAAACAGGCTGAATAAATATAAACCACGAAGGGTAAAATATAATTTCATTTTATAATATTTAGTTCTTTAGAAGTGTATACCTTTATTATGTACCGTTATGTGTCGTTGCGACTATTCATAGCATTAGTACGCCTTCTTCGAATTTCATGATGTTTATTACATTTGACACGAATTGTGGAACAACCCGTTATTGAATTCATCAACTATAAACCGTTGGTAGTACAATACAGACGTTACTTTAGTATCGGGAAATAATTAAAGCATACATAAAACATGCAAACGTAGTTTTATTATCTACAAATGCCTCATTTGCACGATGGATACATACTTGAACATTTTGTTTATAGTACTGATCGCATTTTCATTTCGCAATCTAATGCTATACAACTAGGATTCTGTTGCTATTTGACAGCTAGGCGGACACAGTATCCATAACACCACGGCGACCTCTAATATATATATTGTATTGAACTATACTTAGATTTGATGCGATGACAGTACAACCAATTGCCATCGGAGTGAAGATATCCGTTATCTCAGTGGGATGACTGTTGTTTTATAGACTGATGTCGGAACTGGACGAATATCGGGTTAAAAGTAATACCTCTAGAATATACATATGATCGTGGGCAATTTACCGCTTCTGATACAAATTCACAACAACAAAAAGTACTTCGAAAAGTAACAATTGAAAATTTCATTAACGAATTGCAGCATGGTATTTCAAAACCGATAAGTAATTTTTTAAAGGCATAGTCGTTCATAAAATGGTTTTCGTAAATCATACATTATGTGTCCTCAACTAAAACATTGTCTATATTAAATTAGAATATCTAGATACTAATAACGCGTTTTCGTTTTAACAGATGTCCGATACCTAAAACACGTGTATATTGAGATTATGTTTGTTATATTCACGCCTCACAATCTGGCATTTATGCTTTCATTTAATGTCGGAAAAGGTGGATTTGATTACAATTGGTTTATACGTACATGTACATTTGCTTTGTGATTAATCAATTTATACCTAGTGGACTCTCCCATCCTTCTAAATTGGATCAATTTATTTCCAAAATAAGGGATGTCTGATATATTTATTTCTTTATTTAGAATATGTCTTACAGAAATTCCTTTTAGCAAACAGCACAGACCCTGATGAGACGCTGCATCATGCGGCGTCTCATCTGGGTCTACGCTGTTTGCCAAGGCCTTTTTCCTAGACGCTAGGCATAAATGGGTTAATTCTGGGATAAGTGAAAGGTTCGGCTAGCCCTCAATGCGATAAAAGCATCAAATGCTTGTATTTACCGATTCGTTGATATTCAGTGATCTAACTTTTATTCAGTATAAGTCAATAATTGGTGTTCTTTTGTTTCAGTAGCGGATCGGAACGAACAATTATCTCCTCTCTTTTAGAGTGTTCTTACGGGTTGGTAATGTTTTATAATCAGAAGATAATCGGTACTATATTGAAGAACAATATCCTAGTATTTTCTTCAATGTGATTTTCTTGATCTACTGCTTTTAAATGACATTGTATTATACATACATCGATATGAACTTCATTGGTGCAAGTATCGGGACTATACTAAATTGATATTAATTAAGATTTAAAATTCAGCAGTTATGAATTGGTATAAGCCTTGGCCTCGTTTTGCAAAGCAACCCGATTGCAAAAATAAATGTTTAATGTCCACATGAAAACAAACTTAAAACGATTTAAAAGTGCGCATCAATTTATGTAATCAACAATAATAAATAACGACAAGAAAAATGCAACAACACATAAACACGAAACAAAATTTACAACCTATCTGAACTGACCTTCTTAACCGGACCTAGTCTAGACAAGTCATTTATGGTATGTATTCCCAATTGCAATATGCATTGATATGAGCTATGAGAGTGCTATCTAATTAATACCTTTCCTTGCTTGTGATTAACTCCAATATCAAGATTGCAGCAATATTCGTCTTTTGAAAAAGAGATTAGATTGTGTCCAGTGGGATTCCAATTTTATCCATATCCTAGAAATACAACATATCTGATATGTCTACAAGTCTTATATAAAGATTCCTATTATTCGCGTAAATCAGAAAGAATGTAAAGTAACACGTTAAATTGGTATATTATAATAGTATGTTTAGAAAAAATGTTGTCATTGTAAAATTGAATATATATGCTTTTTGTAATGTATTCAGTAATGTCTGATTGTAAACGCCCATGTAATTAGCTTCTTTAAAGTAACATTACTACTTAAAATCAACGAATATTTAGAAAAATAAAGTTAACAAAGTCGTTGTTTTTCAGAGCTTTGATATTTCGCCATAACACATACAATTCCTCTTACCATGTTGGCCTAATACTATAAATCCCTTTTAGTTTTTACAGATTTATAAATTAATGTCGTGTATTCAAAACAACTTTTTTCTGAAACCAAATCAGTTCGCGTTACAAATTTAATTCGTTTGATTTGAAAGGGGCATGGGAAGCTAAAACTGAATTGAGTTTACTATATAAGATATGCATACCAAGATTCATAACAAGACATATGTCAACCTTACATTTATTTTCTTGATAAAGTTCATCACAGAAATAGGTTACATTAAAGTCTTGAAAGACTTATATATCTGTTTTGCATTTTGGTACGAAGCTTTAGAAGCCGGAACAGCTCTCGTACAACATACTGGCAAAACATTACTGCTTAAATGTGAAACGAATTTTCGCAAATAAACTAATTCAATTTAGTTTATATAAATGATATATTATTTAAGAGTTTTTTTCTGTTACCCTAATTAGATTATTCATAAGTTGAAAAAAGCGCGGATTTTGTTGTACTGCCTTGTCATGCGGGGATAGATTGAATGAATGGTGGATTATTAATGTAAATATTACCTACGACATGTTACACTGTCGTCAACTGTACATGAATGTAACGTTACGTGTTAAAATATTTTATTTGAAGAACATGTATTCGCCAAACACAAATGATTTGTGCAAATGTATAATTTCCATGAGTACTTAATGGAACAGCTTAAATAACGATTTACACATTTCCAAGTTTAGCAAATAAATGAAGTGTCGCTTATGAGAAACATATGTATTTAGTCAAGTGTTCTTTCAGTGAGACTGGTTTTTACCGCTTTGTGATCAGATTATGTATAGTTGGGTCCTTATTTCATGATGGTATATGGCAATTACGCAAATACCAAAGATGGAGTTTTATTGATACTTTAATCCAGTGGTAACTGTCTCGACTATCATGACACCGACGGCAAGGAATTTGATACCTAGTAAGGCAACATGTAAGTAAAATTTAACATGAAGGAAGCAACATTTTAACAAGAGCACCGCCTTGCGGGTGCAGACCGCTCATCTATTTTTCTTTTCAAAGGTGAAGGGACCTATCTCAATTTCAATCACAAAGGAGGGAGGGGTGGAGTGGAGAGGGTGTATAGTGTGGGGGTTGTGGTCATTTATTACATTATCTTCCAAAAATGAAAAAAAGAGAAAAAAAACATATTTCAAGAATATTTTTTTTTTGGGGGGGGAGGGGGGGGGGTTGGGGCGGGGTATAGTGTGAGGGTGTGGTGGTCATTTATTAGATGATCTTTAAAAAACACACAAAAACCCACTTTTTTTGGGGGGGGGGGGGGAATTCAGGGGGGGTGGGGGTGGGGATGGTTTGGGTGGAGTCTATTGTGGTATGTCAGGTAAGAGTTGTTTTGTCAAAGTATCGATCAAATCTAATCATAAATAAAGAAGTTATGGCAATTTAACTAAATGTAATAATTTGACCTTGAGAGTCATGGTCATTCAAAGGTCAAGGTAAATTTCAACTTGCCAGGTACAGTACCCTCATGATAGCATGAAAGTATTCGAAGTTTGAAAGCAATAGCATTGATACTTTAGAAGTAAAGTGGTTCTAAACACAAAATTTAACCCTATATATTCAAAGTTACTAAGTCAAAAAAAGGCCATAAATCCGTAAAAATGACAACCAGAGTTATGTAACTTGTCCTTTAATGTCCCCTTATGATAGTTTGCGAGTGTTCTATGTATAAAAGCAATATCTATGATACTTCAGGGGTAACGTGGACCAAAACACAAAACTTAACCAAATTTTCAATTTTCTAAGTATATAGGGCCCATAATTCCGTAAAAATGCTAGTCCGAGTAACATAACTTTGCCTGCACAGTCCTCTTATGATAGTCAGTAAGTGTTGCAAGTATGACAGCAATAGCTTTGATACTTTAGTAATAAAGTGGACCTAAACACAAAACTTATCCAAATTTTCAATTTTATAAGTATAAAAAGGGCACATAATTCTGTCAAAATACACGCCAGAGTTATTTGAATTTGCCTGCACAGTCCCCTCATGATAGTAAGTAAGTGTACCAAGTTTAAATGCAATAGCATTGACACTTTATCAGAAAAGTGGACCTAAACGCAAAACTTAACCGGACGCCGACGCAGACGCCGACGCCAAGGTGATGACAATAGCTCATATTTTTTTTTAAACATAGATGAGCTCAAAATGAAAAAGTAAATATTATTGTTTTTGATGATCAATAATGTATACTAGTGTACAAATTTATAAAACATATAGAATAATATATTACTGGCATGTACAAAAAAAAGATCCGTTATTTATATTGATAATTAAAACTAGTATGTTAACGTGTGTGCATTTGCGAGGGGCCCATACAATTGTAAGAAATGTGCTTTTATTCTTGTATTTGTGTGTATTCATCAATAACACGTTATTTTCACGGCTTTAAATACTTTGTTCGAATGTCGCTAACACGGCAATAGAAACGTCGTCATGGCGTCCGTCAAGCGACCGGGAGGTAACGGGTTCAATCCTCACTGTAGGAGCGTTCTTAAGGTGTCCCCAGAGTACTGGTTCTACCCATGAAACGAAATCAAGCGCATTTCGACAAGCCTTCGGGTTTCGATGTTATCGAGCTCAAATTAATGGGTAAAAACTTAATGTAACTGATGGCAATTGTTTACTCATTGATATTATAACATATGAGACAAAAACACAAATGACCATACCCTTGTTAAATCAAAGCGCTGAAGGCACTGCAGTTGTTCGCTCTTTGAATGTATTTAATATTACTTACAGTCACAGGCCATGAAGTTCGACTTTTTAATGTAGGCTAATCCAACGGCTACGAAAATTGCGAACACATTCTAATTGCCTTTTATCGTCTACAGTGGTCAGACCTTCAAAAACACCAAGGAGGATAATTGTATTGTTTAAAGGGACCTTTTCACAGATTATGGCATGTATTGTCATTAAATGATTAATATTGACAAATGATACGATTGGATCTAAAAAGCTCCCGTAAAAACAAGAATACAATTAAAAAAAGAAAAACGGTAACGCTTAAATTGCATCTGGAGTAAAAGCCTAACGCTTAGATCAATCGGGCATACGTGCTCATACAATAAGTGATTGATTTATACTTCATATAAGCAATCTTCGTAGTGTAACAAAATATAACGACAACAACAGAACTCTCCAAATTATTCAATCGTTTCGTGTGGCAACGCTTTATAATTTTCGGGGTTTAATATCGTCAAAAGATGTATATAATGGATATTTTAGAGCATGGTAAATGTTCAGTATTACTGTTTCCTCACAAATATTATAAATACAACAAAAGTTTGCGAATCTAATACATTTAAAAAAAATATTTTTGTCAATTTAAAAAACGTGAAAAGGTCTCATATTTGTTACAGGATTCACGCAAACTCTAATAAGGATTACAAAGATGACAAAAGATATGAAACGTATATCTAAAATGGCGCTAAGGAAAAAAGTAGAAGCAAAGTTTCAGCGTTACGATGACACCCTGATCAGAAGATAATTTTCTCTATGCATGAGTGCACCTGTCTCTTTGGTTCAAACAATATTTATTTGGCTATTCATAAACAGCATGTAAGCAATATGATACAATACAAACATACTAGCAACGTTTGTCGAAATATGCTTAACGTGATATTATGGGCATCTAACACTATATGCTATGTTTATAGGTGTCTTTCGCAACCGTTGTTTTATTTTGGTGTTTTCACTTCATATACACTTATATTTGTTCGTGCAGCATCAGCATACTAAAACGATATCCCAGAAAGAGAAAAATAATGCATTTGAATAACAAGGGTACTTTCGTTTTGACAACTGACGACAGAAATGATTAAATCTACGATATGAAACTAAATTTAGTTTTAGTGCAGATTCGTTCGTACGACACAAAGACACACTTTTGTTTAACGGATCATTTCGGCTTAAAGGACTTGGTGAATCATGTAAAATATCGAAAATAATATATATTTTTATAAACAACTGGTAGCAAGATGAGTTGCAGATAATTGATCAGTTACTACATTTTAACTAACTCTTTTGATCTGTTAAAGGGGCCGTCCAACAGATAAAGCGTCGTATCGACCCGAAACGATATTTTTGGAAACTACGAGGGTTATTTTTGGCGTCGCTCTGGAGAGCGGCGAATAGTATGTAATGCATGTTTCTTTCGCTTAAGGGAGGAGAAGTTATTTTACGGATTAATGTATATATTTTTGTTTTAAGAATATCTTGCATAGTGGTGATTTTTTTGTGTAAATAAGTGTAAATCAGTACTGCATGTGTGCCTATTACATTTATTACAACATTTTTTGCCAATAATGCAAAGCTAACTATTTTAATTAATAACTGATCCACAACTGATCACAGGGGAAAGATCACAGGAACTGGGCAAATACGCGAAACTTTCTGGTTTTGTATAAAAACAAAACATGATCAAAATATATTTATTTTGTGGTTTTTCTAATTTGCTTATTTAGTGGAGAATCAATGTTGTACGATATTTGACGACTTATCGCAATATTTGACGACTTATCGCACAAGCAAGTTTATTGGAAGGCGTAGTGGTACGAAAACGTACAATGTATTAGTTTATTAATAGACATATAATAACGATCGCTATACACAACTTCACCAAACAGCAGTACATAAATGATGTCAGCCGGAATAGTTCAGTTGGGAGAGCGTTAGACTACAGTTGTTTACGCAACAATCATCTAAAGGCCCCCGGTTCAATCCCGGGTTCCGGCACGAACGGAACAGTTCAGCGGCTGACAATTTTTTTCAGTCAGGTTAATAAATATAATAAAGCTTTATTTTATGTAGACATTTTAAAATCCATTTTACTTCAATTGGACTTTTTTTATTAAAATTAATGGATGCCGCGTGGTGACAACGTTAATTAAAATTTCTTACATCACTTAAATATACACGTGTTAAAAATACACGTGTTTTTATATTAACAAATACATGCAAACAACACATCTATTATCCATGTATTTTTATGGCTGTCTATCATAGGCCCTAAGTACTATCCCTACCACATAGAGAGCGCGAAGCGCGACATGTATTATTGATTGTAACAAAGAGTTGCGATAAAGGAAGCAGCCGCTTATCAAGGAGGAGCTGTGTCCCAGCAACCCGTTTCCCTAGAGTCAAGCACTCCTCGGATTTTTTTTATGAACAACATATAGAGCGCGAAGCGCGACACGTATTACTATCCAGGTGGTATGGGCCCTTTAGCATTATCCGACCATTACGTCCATAGTGATTTTTTTCTATTAAATTTGACAAAATAAACAATTTCTACTTGTTTAAAAGATTTCACAACTTTCGTCTGAATCTTTCCAAACTTGTTTAGTGTTTTTATATCAGTATTACTCGAACTCTATTGAAAATGATGAATATCGGAGCAATAAATCTATAATGATCTTTTACTGAATTTCAAAGTATTGTGAAATGCAGCTTCTTTATGTAATTTACAGTTTTCATTCAAATTTTTTTCAAACTTTTACAGTGTTTTCATATCAATGAGTACTCAACCCATATCGTAAATGAGCAACGTAAGAATAAGTTTAGAATCATCTCCCCTTTAAGTTGAGAAAAATATGAAATTACGCTTACAAGATGAAGCAGATTTTTTTTAAACCTAGACAGTTCTGTTTAATTAATGAAAACTGCACTCGGATGCCAGTAAAACATAGGAAACCAATGTAAATAAAAGAACTATGAAATATTTGGGAGTTACAACACAAAATCATAGCTAATGGTTATTTGGGGGTTATAACACAACATCATAAATAATGGTTATTTGGGGGTTATATCACAAAATTATACAGAATGGTTATACCAGTATCTTTTTCTATTTTGTTTAAAATAATCGGCCGATATATTAAAATTTACAGTAGAAAAAAAATCGTTCCATGTAACTTCATTGAGTGCCTTTTACATTGAAATTCCCGACGCCCTTTGATGCTTTGCATCAATACTTATCTTGTATAGCTATACAATACATCCGCTCAAAAGATGAGCGTGGATGGTCGAGTGGTCAAGGCGGGAGGCTTTTTACTCCAGGAATCCAGGGGTAAGTGGTTCGAGCCCTGTTGAGGTTTACTTTTTTTTCCTTTTTTTAAATTGTATTCATGTTTTTTTTACAGGAGATTTTTAGTTCAAATGTTAAATTTATCAATATAAAGCTTTTAAAGCATTTAATGACAAGCTTCAATACATGCCAAAATCTGTTGGACGGCCCCTTTAATTCTTTTCAGCTCAATTCAACAGTGAAAAAGGCCCATAATATCACTTTAACAAAAAGACTGCAAAGTGTAAATTGACAGAATTAAGAAAACAGCTCGAAGCTTATGCTATTTCCCTCTTCTGTCATTTGGAGGTGTTGCTGATAAGGTGTAAACAATTGAGTATATAACTATAATTAACACAATGTCAAATCAATTACTAGCAAATAATATAAGTCCATATAAGTATACAGTATCAGAATGAAAACAGGATAGGGGAAATAAGACAAAAACGTTACAAGATGGTGTAGATAGCGAAATAAAGATATTACGTTTGTATACATCAGCATTAATAATGTGTTAATAAAGAATGAGATAAAAGTGACAGAGTTATCGCAACTGGAGACCGTTACAATAATAAAAAAACAGATGCGGGGCGGGGCATCGTTAGCACGATCAGGTATGTTCGTGAAATGGGGTTATGTTAAAATCTATGACTATCTCGGAAGAAAGACTGCACATGTTTGAACATAAGTGAATTTTCTTCGTATGATCTGTCTTTGATACCGAAGAGAAGTAGTTGAAAAGTTATGGGTTGCAAACTGGAAATATTGTCTAATAGGATTGCTCTTTTTTCATTATAAATTGGGCAAGTGTAGAAAAAGCGGTATGTGTCCTCAATCTCCCCACATTGACAATATGGACATTCCGAAATGTTTTCCGCGTGCAAATGTTCATTTAAATTGCTGCAATGCATTCGCAGACGTGCGTTAAGAATATTCAGCGTCCTCTCGCCATCGTAGTAATTCATGGGGATTTTTGGTTTGTCTTTGTTAAGATTTGCTTTGAAGGTAGAGAGAGAAGGAGCAGATATAACAGATTCAGGTAGTGCGTTCCATAGGTTTATAGTTGATTGTAAGAATGATCGTGAAAAAAGCTGTGATTTACAATGAATGCTGCGAATATTATCTGAATTACGAGGTGGATATGCCGTTGTTTCACTCACTCTAGAGGGGATAAGTGCAGACAAATATGTGGGTGATAGAGAATTAAACATCTTGTAGAAGAGAGTCAGTTTATGTTTAGTTCTCCTATGTTTTAAGGGTTCAAGTGCCGTTTCATCATATAAATTCGGCAGCGATGATAGACGTGTCCCCCCACTAATTATTCTTACTGCTTCCTGTTGAATCTTTTCAAGTTCAATTTCATCCTGTGCGATTATGTTATCCCAGACTAACTCAGCGTATTCAAGAATTTGTCTAATGAATGCCGTATATATAGTTAGAAGGGACTTTCTATTAAGGGTAAACTTAAAAGATCTCAGTAGATTTATTCTCTGCCATGCTTTGTTCTTAATGGTTTCAATGTGGTCATGTCAGGAGCATGAGTTAGAAAAGTTCAAACCTAAATGTTTATGCGACGAAACCTCATTTATTGTGCAGTCGTCAAGGAAATGAGGGGGTGGATCGGGCGGTTGATTTTTCTTGAATTGCTAATGACTCGGTTTTATATGGATTGAAGATTACCAGCTACGTTTCGGCCAAGGAATGGATTTTTACAAGATCAGCGTTGAGTAGAGTGGCTTCATCAACCGGATTGTCGACAATAATATAAAGCGTAGTATCGTCTGCAAACAGACGAACTGGGCAGTGAATATTTCGCACAAGGTCGTTTATGTATAAAAGAAAAAGGCGAGGCGCTAATATAGACCCTTGGGGAACAGCAGCGTTGATAGGCAATGAGTCAGATTTACAACCGAAAATTACAACACACTGTCTTATGTTATTAATATTCCTGTAACCAAGATAAAAGATTGCCCGAGATACCACTGAGTCTTAGCTTATTAATTAGCTCTGCGAGCCATACTCTATCAAAAGCCTTAGAAATATCACAAAATACCGCTCTCACCTATTTGCCTCTATCGAGGGCTTTACAAAAAGAGTGATAAACCGAGACGTATTGGTTGGCAGTGGAATCTTTAGGTATAAAACCTTACTGAAATGTGGTTATACAGTCAGAATTGTAAAAAATATACTTGTGAAGAATTCTTTCGAGACATTTACATACGACGCTAAGAAGGGAGATAGTCTGTAGTTACCTACATCCTGAGGATCTGTCTTTTTATATAGTGCACACACATTTGCTTCTTTCCAACTCCGTGGAACCCTATCAGCAATAAGTGAAACATTGAAAAGACTTTGACGTGGGCTTGCAATTAAATCTGCGATTGCTTTTAAGACTACGTTATTTAATTGGTCCGGTCCTGAGGTCTTTCCAGTTTTCATAACTTAAATAGAATCTAGGACGTCTTGGCGGGAAATGATGAATCCATATTGTACGTTTAAAATTAGACCCAGCATTTCTGTTGAAGTTAATGACGCAGTAAACTGGACGATGATATCGAACTTGCTGGTGAAGAAAAGGTTCACCAACGCCACTGTTAAACTATGGATAGGTTCGTTAATAATCTGGGAGAGATTATACTGTTAGAGAAGAGAGTCCAATTTGGTCTTACCCTGTGGCTTATTCATGTCGAGATTAAAATCACATCTAATAATAAGGTTTACTTATGTCCACGGCTAGTGATATGGAATTGTTTCGATAAAAGTCGCCTTCCCTTGATGCGTAATTCAACCCAAAAGCATCAAATATCATCTATGTGTATGTCCGGACGCTTAATAACAAAAAGATCAGATTTTTTATGTAAGAGAATGGGATCATTTTGTCTATCCCTTCTAAACGGCGTATGGTATAACGGGAAAAGTAATTCAGCAGTGTCAACTGTTGAACTAAGCCATGTTTCAGTAAAGGCAAGAATATCGAAGCCATTAAGGGCTGCACATATAATATCTTTCTTGGTAATGAAGCTCTGTACATTGTAGTGGACAATTTTTATATTACTCGTGAATTTATCGGATATTAAAGATGAGAAAGAAGTACCAAAAGATGAGAAAGATTTACCAAAGGAGCTGTCATGTCCAGGATGAAAATCGCCTCCTCTAAGAAGTAGGACTGCCAGCCAACACACTAGTTCGAACATGTTCATTTGTTTAAGGCCTTTAGGTCTCATAGTGAGAGAATTGAATAAACCTATATCATACTATATAAACCTATATCGGTGTACATTATGTAATAT
The DNA here is from genome assembly GCF_020536995.1 of Dreissena polymorpha. Taxonomy (NCBI): domain Eukaryota; kingdom Metazoa; phylum Mollusca; class Bivalvia; order Myida; family Dreissenidae; genus Dreissena; species Dreissena polymorpha. The sequence continues at coordinate 24,165,098 of NC_068367.1, forward strand.
CCGGATGAAACAAATAATTGGATGAGGAAAAGCTAACGTGCAACCGACCCGCAAGAACAGAGAAAGTGAAAAAAGAATATTGCTCATGATTAATGTGTTTAGGGGATGTTACAAACCTCATTAGATATAGTTGTACGTTTGGTTGTCTAAAGGATGAAACAAAATGGTTCAAGTATTCAATTATCAAGACAGAAACATATTTCATTATTTTAAATAATGTAAACAATGTGGAAGTGGCAGTCAGGCCCAAAACTTTAACGATCTCTTCATATTGCTTGTTGTATTAATGTTTGCCAATATGAAAGCGGCGTGTTAGCATGGCAGTCAGTTAAAGTGACAACTTTGTGTCTTACACATCTAACAATGAATCAACCACAACATAATAATAGTAATGAATGGATTGGTATCAACGAGCATTGTATTAAATTCTCAAGCAAACCATATTAATTTAAAAAATATATTTTTCGCATGAAATTAAATGCTTTTTTTAATTTATTCCATGTCATTTTATTAATGTACATGTACTGACAGTTATGTGAAACTCCTCTGCTCTCTCCCAACTCCACCCGTACGAACTTACCATCTTCTGCAATGAATAAGTCGTAAATTGACGCATTTGTTCTATAGTTTCAATTGGTCAATACTTTGTCATCGTATGCATAAATTCGGATTTAATTTTTTATCATAAAATACTACAAAAAGGTATATATTAACATATCTTGTATAACATATTTGAACATAATTGCTGCTACATAGTATCACTTTGTTTTATGATCATATACATGTATACATTATATGTCTTATATCGAATAAAAAACATCCTTCTGTGAAAAAAAAAATAAATAAAAAATACTACACTATGTACTGAGTTGCACGTATCTTTTAAGTTACAACACTTGGTCTGTTGCAACACGCACGCTTTTCATGCGTGGAACTTGACAGACGACATCAACAATTTCGCGCTCTTGCTAATGGAGGTGTGTTACATGGCGTACACGAATAGTGAATGGTGTTACAAGTAGAGGCGAACAAAGGAACTATAAGCAGTAAATATTAACACGTGGCTATAGAAAAAAGATCATGAAGAGGAATTAAATTGCTACCGCGTTTTTTTTAAAGGTTGCTCAAATTCAAGAAACTTTTATAGCCGAAATCTTTGCTTTGTTGTTTTTAGTTATAGGGAAACAATATGAGACGTTCCTCCTCTAGGCTAAAATCATATCACTTACTAGACAGCCTGATAGTCGTTCTTGCTATTTGATTTTATATTGCGTGTCTATCTTCATGTAGTGTTAACCGGTCCATGGTCTGCCTTAAAATATTGAGGCTCTATCAAAATGAATAAGAAACAATTTTGGCTTTGAACAGTTTTGATGTGGGAGGGAAAAAGGAATAACTATCAGCTTAAAATGTGAGCATTGCTGTTAAACTTATAGTAATATACAACTCATATCATATAAATAAAGATGTTACACGTGGTACTGAGTGCATATTTGTACCTAGGTTCTTTATTGAAAATTTAAAGTATTCATTTCTTTTTGAAAAGTACACGCTCATGAAGTAAAATAAAGATCCGTTTTTTAAGGACAAGGCAAACACACTTATACCTCTGACAGGATATACATATTTGACATATGTTGATAATATATGGTAAGAATATGTATAATAAAAGGCAATTTAACTAAGCGTTCAGCATACATTCTATGATCTGCATGAAATATAATCAAGTAAAGTTATTTTATTCCAAATAAGCGTCACTGGCTTGGTGAATGCTCTAGCAAACTTAACGCCCCGTTAAAGAATTATTGGCTGTGACAGGAACCTATCGCATTTCTGTATCAAAATTTTACCTAGAGTGTAAGTAAGATAATCTGATTATTAAGAAAGTTGCTCGAAACAAATAAACACTTTCCACATGAAGAAAATGAACACATATTGTTCCAATACTTGTTTATTTTTATTTCGAATTAATATGAACAATCTACCTTGCTCAGCAATTCATACTATTATACTATCCCATTTATTATATAAATATAGCATCAACACAAAATGTTTGAATATTAGAGCGTCACTTTAAAAGAACTAAATTGTTTCAAAAGCTTTAACGATAGGGCTTTACAAAACGACATTAAATATTTTTTGATTATATCCAATCTAGTTTATATTAAGTACAAGCGAAAATGAGAAAGTTAGAACAAAACGTTTCACACGATCTACATCAGTGTGTTCTACGCCATTACAATATCATGAAGCAATGCAAAATTACCAAAAATTGAATAGAAAACAGCAAATGGATTCAGCCTTTTAGTTCATGGTTAAAGACATTAATTTAAAATAATTTCACGGATTTTATTGAAACAGGAGATGCATTACAATAACGTTGTTTCGCAATTTCAATCCTAAATGGTTTTAAGCTGGTATAACAGTGTGGGTGAACAAGTAACGAGTGCTTTTAAAAAATGGAGTAAAAACTGAACACACGTCAATGACGCAAGATAAACTGTTACGAGGGAAAGAAAATAGAAGACATTATTTCAGGCAGATGTTCCTTGATGGAAGGTGCTGGATGCTTTCCCTACATGTTTTAATGTCAGAGCCTTGTTTTTGTAGAAACAAGGATAATACAAAAAGTTCCTGTGTTTCTCTTTTGGTTGCGCTAAATACATGAATGTTTTCGCTTCAATAAATCTCTGTTACACGATAAAAAGTGTACATATTGGTTAGCGGCAGCAAATTCCATTCATTTATGACTGGATACGGAATAGATATTACGCAATTATAAAACGTGAGTTTATAAAGATTAAACAACACAATATGTTACTTATCAGGACATCGACACGCTGAACAGCGGAAGCTGTTGAAACTTTTTTTAGTGATTTTTAACGGCCCGTAGTAAAGGTAAAATCTAAGTAGAGCATGAAGTGAATTTGTGAAATCAACTGGCTGATTTTTGCAAAATCGTTCTTGTGAGTGTGCGGCAAAACTCGGAAATTATTGAATTTCTCGTTCATTCGTATACGCAATTTTGCGAGGTTCAAAACCCGCCAAGCGCTAGAACGACAAATCATGTGCGCCAACATCCCCCACTCCCCCCTGCATGATTGGCTTTTAAAGTCGCGAAGAAGAAAGAATGAGAAATATCGACACTTACCGAAACACCTATTGCTTTGCGACTATACCAATATAACCTTGTTTTACCAATACCACGGTACCTAACCAATACGGATAATACCGGAAACTTTTGAACGATTCCGGATAATACGCGAAACGGCACCGGATCATATCAGAACTTACTCATAGTTATGAGTAAATTTATTATTCTCTATTCTCAAAATACTATTAAAATCTCATCATCTTTATAACCCATATCATCATTATTATCATTATCATACAAATAATAAACCAAAGACAAAATAGGAGTGAGTGCTTGTATTTGACAGGACTTTCGACATATAAATGCAAAAAACAATTCTTCTGACGCCCGTATGTGTTGTATGTGCAATGGATATAGACCTCAACGGCACCGCTCAATTGATGAGCCTCGAGACGACTGGAAACGGTGTAACATCTTTGTTCAGGTGTATAAAGAACTGAAACGATACTATTTGAATGCTGTAGGGCATGTAATAATGAATTCTTCACATGCACATGTGTGTCATGTGAAAAAATGCAAATTTATTCATAAAAATTAGACGTCATGTATATATCTCAAATAACAGAGTTACTGTTTGAATAAACTGATCCCGGCCGATGCCCAAAGTGCACGCAGGACGCCCCCAATGCCCATCAATCACGCTAACTTGCTTAAATATTATAAATTAACAATTGTGAAACATTAATTTGTTCAAAGAAGCTGCTTATATCTGCAAGATTCATCCATCACCACCAATCAAGAGAAGTGTACATGACTTCACGTACACCCCATACAATAATCAGTAGTAATAAACGATTCAGGTAAAACCGCGAGCGGGATACGCAACCCTACTGCCATTTTTGTTTTCTTAGTTTATTATTTTTTTTTAATGGCAGGGGGACGTATGAGGACCCATGGCTCGAGACCGGTGTCTAGGTGCCTTCATCACCTCCCGAAACCTCTAATTTTAGAGAAATCTACAAATAAGCAGCTATTATTATACTGTAAACATTAAGTATTATTTAGTAAAAAATGTAATTACAACATTTTCAATTTCATTGCGCAAATTAACATAACAAACAAACATCAAAAGCATCCCGCACACACCCCGGACATCAACATAAAAACAAACAAATCACTCAAACCATAAAATCCATAAAGCACCTAAAAAGAATGTTGATAAATCATAAGTATTCCGAGAAATATATAAATGCATATGACGAACAGCTATATTAAACCGACTTCAACATCTAACCAGTCACACCAAAATGAAAATATTAAGTAATCGTACAATAAGAATGTCTTTAAAATTAAACGTTCATTACGAAAGAAAACAAAAAATAATAACACTGAACTTTAAACATACCAATATTTCAATAAATATGCTGGAGGTACTATCTCCAGGAAGTGAGAGTCTCAAAAAACATGACACCCATAACTTAAAAAACCTCATTCAAACACAATATTAAGTAAAAAATGAGTCAAAATAATCAAGAAAACTTAGCTGCTTCAGACTTAAATGAAAATACACCCATCGTCTTTCCCAGTAAAGGAATCGGTTTGTGTTAAGATCCCATCTCACATGGACTAAAAACCGAACTGAAAATATACTAAATATAGACTTTATAATTGCAAAATTGTAAACATAAAAGCAATGTAACCAATTATTTAACCATACATTTGCTCATTAAGGGCGGGCGGGCGGGGTTATCACCCTTTCGTTTTCTTGTTCCATAACGTTTGCCTGTCAAATACACCCTCGAATGGCGACTCAATAGATGTGCAAATCATATATACCCCAAAACGAAAAACTCGTGCGCTTTCGCGCTAAAACATGCACACAAAACCCGTGCATTATTCGCGCTAAACCATTACCATAATCTCTCTTCTAAATAACACGTAATAAACCATACTATACCGTATTTATCAAACCGAGAATAATTTCATTTACTCATAGTTATGAGTAAATTTATTATTCTCTATTCTCAAAATACTATTAAAATCTCATCATCTTTATAACCCATATCATCATTATTATCATTATCATACAAATAATAAACCAAAGACAAAATAGGAGTGAGTGCTTGTATTTGACAGGACTTTCGAATAAAACAAAGAGAGAATACAAATAATATGAAACATAAAATGAATACCCAAATATTCTCCACCACGTTATATACCTCTCGAGCTGTGTTTTAACTGAAAAGATACAATTACAAACATTTGTTAAAGCAATAACAATAATTCAATCAAAATAGGCACACTATGGCCTTCAACAACGGTCAACTGACCACACAAGCCAACTGGCTTATCAACATCAGGCACACTCTGGCCTTTACAAACGGTCAAATGACCACACAAGCCAACTGGCTAATCAACATCAGGCACACTCTGGACTTCACAAACGGTCAAATGACCACACAAGCCAAACGGCTAATCAACATCAGGCACACTCTGGCCTTCACAAACGGTCAAATGACCAATCGAATAATGCACAAGAGAATTAAACAGATATTATAAAACAATATTTACACAATTAATGATAAACATTAAAACGAAAATAAAAAATATCATAATCATAATCCTTATAATAATAATAACATACTACATAAACCATACCTTTATGTTCTCCAATACTTAATAAACCATTCGTACTGTCCAGTTACTGCACTGCAAAAAATAAACTTGCAAAGATTGTTAATTCCATGTGAACATGCTTTTTAAGAAAATAAGGTCAACTCACAAAAGCCAACCGGCTTTCACACATCAGATCAACTTGCTTTAAAAAACGGTCCACTGACCATACAAGCCAACTGGCTTACCAAATGAGGCCAAATGGCCGTAAACAAATTGGTCCAATGACCACAAGGAACATACACACAACACAAACACAGAACTTAATAATACTCAAAAGCATTTTCAAACCATTTATATAATAATATATTATAGTGTCTTTAAATGTGCTACGAACAACACATCATACATTTCAAATCACACATACATTAATAATGACTTTTCACTAATCTAAATTTAGCGACACCGATTATCTGTCTTTCAAAGAATCTTTAACATATACGTCCTTAGTGGAAACACTTTTTCATCTACCATGTCTTTGCCAAAGTCTATCCACAGTCTTATTATTGGCACTTATAGATGCTCCACCAGCACGAAAAGAATGAAGTCCATATTTAGAAGAAACATAACCCAATAGACTTAACTTCTTCTTGAAACTATCATTTATAGTAGAATAACTTATATGCTTATTATTAGAAATCAATTTGAAACAGTGTTTAACATTACACAAATAAACTGGTCTAAACACATAATCAGTAGATGAACATGCAATATCTGCAACACACAAATACTTTTCAAACAATTTCACAGGACATGTGTCTGTATTAGTTTTTGCAATCAGAACAGTATTACCCTCTCTTAAAATGTTCGTTTTTGACTTTTCAACTTTAATATCACAATGCGTATCTAAAAATACAACATCTGATCTTTTAACAGACAAAATTTCACTTATCCTAAAAAACCAGCATAAGATAAGAAAAAGATTGTAACGTCTCTTAAATACCCCAAAGAACAATCGCTCTCAGAAACAAAAGTGTGATAAAAATTCTTTAATATATCTGATGTAATAGGCTCTTTTTTAACTACCGGCTTTGCAATTCTCCGAATGCATCCAAATAAAATACATCATAATAATCCTAGTAATAATAATAACATACTACATAAACCATACCTTTATGTTCTTCAATACTTAATATACTATTCGAACTGTCCAGTTACTGCATTGCAAACAATAAACTTGCAAATATTGTTAATTCTATGAGACTTTCGTTCTAAGAAAGTTCGGTAACCTGACAACACAAGCCAACAGGCTTTCACACATCATATAGACTGGCTTTAAAAACGGTCAACTGACCATACAAGCCAACTGGCTTTCAAAATCAGGCCAATTGGCCTTAAACAACTTGGTCCAATGACCACAAGAGACATGCACAAATACCAAACACATTTTACTAATGTTCTCACAATCAATACGTATGTTCTGCTGTTAAAATTAAAACTACCGACTTGACATTTGTTTTTAGGTTCAATTCACCAACACAGACATACTTTAAGCTACTGATCGAACCCTGGCTCAAATTTCCATGCCAATAGCATAAGCTCAATTGATATACTAGAACACCGTATTAATTTTGATTTACTAATTTGAAAACAACAAAATGCTTAACACACTCAAATACAAAGCTATAGGTACTTGGTCGGCTGCAAAACTCGTCAATTTTTGGAATTTTAACCCATCAAACAAATCTCAACGAAAACCGGTATTGATGCAAAGTTGAATTTCTGTGATTTAAAAGGAATACATGTACCATCTGAGAATAATCCCTGTTGCTGAACCGTTACTTGTTTTTGTTCAATTAAACGCAAAACCTAGAAACTCATTCATTTTTACGTGCTAAACCATAACCATACTCTCTTTCTCTTCTAAATAATATGTATAGACCAACATCATTCGGTATTTATCAAACCTAAAATAATTTCATTCACTCAAAATTCGTTAATGTAGTATTATCCATTAACAAAATACTGTCATCTATTCCTCCTCCTCATCAATAACGTTAGCATCATCATCAACATTTATAACATCATCATCAATAAAATCATCATTATTAATCTTAACAAGTTATTTTCTAACACATAATTACACAAAAAAACAACAAAATATACCTTTCGAGCTGCCCTCTTACTATAATGTTACACTATTCATTATTTATTCTTCTAACTGTCCAGCTTCTGAAAAAATAAACTTCGCAAACATGTGTAAATGCAATTTCAACATGTGTTTTGAGACATTTTAGTGAACTGACACGCAAGCAAACTGGCTTATACGCATCTGAAAAAATTTGCTTTCAACAAACTGTCAACGGACAACCCGAGCCAACCGGTTAATTTACATAAGCCAATCTGGCCCTTAATAACGTACATTTAATGTTCTCCAATATATATAATATCCTTCGAACAGTTCAATCTTAACATTAAATAAAAACAAAAATGTAAATGTAAACGCACGTTTTAACAAGTTTGGTTAACAAACTACACGCGCTAACTGGGTTTATCCACATCTGGTCAACTAGCTTTCACCAAAACGATAAGCAAATTACACATGTTAACTGGCATTCAAAAAACGGCCAAACACCATAAAAGCAAAATGTCTTTACACATCAAGCCAACAGGCCACCAAACAAGAACAAAAACTATCACGAAAACAAAATGACTTATATTGCAAATAAATCCGGTCTACTTTTGTTATCATTACAGAACCTAATCTTTAAAAATGCATTTAACTATGACGAAACTAAATTTAACAAAACCGATAAATGCCTTTCATCTAAGTTTAAAACAACAGTCTTATTGTCAACGCTCTTTTCAAACCAAATTTATACCACAGTTTATCCAAAGTATCGTTAATTAATTAGCACATATGCATGCACCATTATTGACACCAACCTTGCAGGGAAAACTTAACGTCTTAAATTATTATGAAAAATATAATAACTCTTAATGTTTTAATTCAATTTAGAGAAATTTTTTAATTGTACACAACAATAACATATAAACTGTTTATTCAATATCCAACGAACGAGATGTAATATATGCAAAACACAAACCTGTTTCGAAAAAAGTTTACAAGACAAGTCTCTATAGCTGTTTCATAGATGAATAGAATATATATTTCCGTAATGTATCGATTTTTGATGTTACATTCTTAATTCACAATTGGAATACCTGAATAGTTTAAAGATATGTTCGCATAAATTTTCATCCGCTCATTATCATACCACGTCATATATCGCACACAACCATCGTGCTGAATTATAAGGAAAACGGCAGTTAATTGTTATTAATCGTTTGTTGAATTATACGTTTGGAACTAATACACAAACTTGTAACACATGTATTACCATATAAGGTGTTATATCTTAAAAACAATAAAAATAAAGCAAGGTGTTCGTAAAAACATGAGGGAGAGTGATCTAACTCTGCTATCAAAACAACCTGGAGTGACACACTATGTGGCCTTACCTATATATAATCCTACCAGACCATTACATTTGCGACCTCTTTTTGAACTTAAATAGTTTCATTTTTACCCAATAATCAAATCAATTGATGTATCTGAATAATTGGAACTAAACAAAAACAACAGCACAAATAAAGATATGGAGCATGTTATTGAATATACTTATCATAAAAGTTAACAAGGTACACAACCTGTGTTAATTTCAATCGGAATGTTGTTGCCAGTGTTATTACAATAAACAGAACCAACAAGTCTGACCTTTGTTCGAAGTTCCAGCTCACCATTCCGCTTCTAGCAGAGAATCAGTCCTCTCATCGAAAATCTTCCGAATACTATGTATTTCGCAAATGATTGCCTAAACTACTTTATCACCCTTTCGTTTTCTTGTTCCATAACGTTTGCCTGTCAAATACACCCTCGAATGGCGACTCAATAGATGTGCAAATCATATATACCCCAAAACGAAAAACTCGTGCGCTTTCGCGCTAAAACATGCACACAAAACCCGTGCATTATTCGCGCTAAACCATTACCATAATCTCTCTTCTAAATAACACGTAATAAACCATACTATACCGTATTTATCAAACCGAGAATAATTTCATATAAACAAGGCGAAATGATGTATGTGCCTAATATTGTGAGCGAAAAAGTCAACAAGACCGCGTAAGTATGCCAAATACTATTGCTCACGGAACATTATGGTATTTCAGCTTATGGTTGAATTCAAAATTCGACATGAAAATAAAATATTTTATCAAAACGAACTAAAACAAATGAACCATACCTATCTCATAGTCATGAAATACTTTTAAAAAACTTGCATTTTTGTAACTGGCGAGAAAAAACATATGCTACTACTACTTTGCAATGTTGTAAAAATTATTTAGATGTATAATAAAATCGTAGGAATTTACAGGCAACATCAAAAACGTGAGCATTTGCGTTTTAAAAGGGTCGCATATTGATTTCACTGGCACCGGATAACAGACGAAACCATAAAATACTGGCACCGGATAAAGTCCGGAAACACGGCACTGGATAATACACGAAATCAATTGATACATATACAGATGATTACGTGCTTTTCAGCAGGTTTTATAAACAACATGTGCACATCTTATGTGAAACTTTTAATATAGTACTTGAAGTTGGTTTCAAAAATGGATATGAGTTGACGATACGAATTGTATCGATGTATATTCGCACTTTTCAGTTAAATTCTCCCACCTAAAAGAAGTAATGCCTACTGAGAGAAACATGAAAAAATGTATAATATGTGTGTCGCGCCCTCTTGCGGCAATCTCGATATAGCTGTAGCAATTGTCTAGTATATGTGCGTGCGTGCGTTCAATCAAGCTTGACCGGACTGGCAAATTGTCATTTATCATGAAATTTAAAAATAAATTACCACAAGTGTTCACAATATACAATTCAGGATATGTTGTATATATGGAAAGGCATGCAAAGCTACTATGCATTAATACTGTATGGAAACGCAAATAATATGACGTCATTTTCATTGTATATATTTCAGACTGAAACGGAAGAGAAAATCGTCTCTGTGGTTATATCAACCAAAAAAACTAAATTCCGCGAAGAAAACTTACCTGCAACAGTACCTTCCACATCATCAAGTAAATCCGATTCTGAGGCTGCATTATGTGAGATACCAGAGTGTGTCCCAGCACTCCTACCTTATTTACTTTACTAGACTCACGAAATTTGGGACACATTTTGCAAAACCGGTATGGCTGCAATTTCCAACTACTAGTATTTGCTTGCAACTGAAAGATATTTCATTTTGGTGTGGTCTTGTGCTGGAGTGGGGGTAAAGAAAGTGCCCGGGTGAAACCCCGCCAGTCCGGTATGGCGACCACTAATCAAGCTCTCATGTACCTGAAGCGACGATTGAACCCGGGTCGCCTAGGCGAGAAGCGCGAGTACCAACCACTGCGCTAACCAGACAGCCACGATATTCTAATGTGTTTAATGACATGCGTATATATGATAGAAAGTGGTTGACAAAAACGTTATCATTAAACGCAGATATGTGTTATGCATATATGTTTTTGTAACAAAAGCGTATAATCTTAACTTGCAGGTATTGCGCAATAGACATTAAAGCACCCATGAAATGTCATTACACTAGTTCCACATGCCTAATTTTTAAATTCCAATTAATCGCTAGATTTGTTTAAATTTTGCTTTAATTCTTGGGTGATGTCTGCAGTGTTTTATTATATTTGGGCGTATATTTCTTTGTTTTCAGAAATCATGCATTCGATTCACCTACGAGGCTTGGAAAAAGACAACGAAAATCGAAACGGTCAGATATCAGCAGACCGCATGAGGTCGCAAGGGGCTGTTTGCCAATTCGCAGCCACCACAAATGCGATGAGTCAAAGATTCTGCCAACCACTCGTCTTGGTATAACATTGGAGGACACTATGAAAGTGTAAATTGTATTATGTCACCACATTAGGAGAACAAAGTGTTCATCACGGAACAGAACGAACTACTATGTCACTATTAAAATAGTTGAATAAATAAAGGTCTTAACATGGCATTACATACCTAACGCGGTGTTCGCATGTGGTGCACTGTTCCTGTTCTATTTCAACGACCATTAGACAGTTGAATTAAACTTTCAATTTTATCAACATGTCCAATGTATTTTATGAAAATTTGGAAAAAGTGAAAGCTAATATCGTAATAATAACTACTATTTGTTTCAACTTACCTTTTAGGGGTTTCGAATGTAATTTAGCAAAACGCATTTAAATGAATATACATTAGTAGTGTTTTTGAACGAGTCCCCCCTTCCAATATCAGCAATGTGATTTGAATGTGCTCGCTACTTAGGCTTGTGAATTGACATAAAACATATTGTTTTGACAAGTGACAGGTTGTTATATGATCTTTGGATGTTTCAATACACAGGATATTGGTTTTTTGAAACCCGCTAAAGGATCAGCCACGAAAGTGCTGTAGATCATACAGTGTCTTCTTTGTCTCACCACATTGCACATCCAATGTGGCTGTAAGCTTGATGGCATTCTGCTTTTTAATGTGTGACTGATGATCACAACACGGTGCATTTTATTTCAAGGTGTGAAAACAAAACATTCTAATCTATTAGAGTTTATAGTCTGGCAGCTGTGGCGCCAAATATTCTATTGCAGAGTTATTTATGCTTCAATCATTTATGATTGCATGGTTTTAACAGAAAGATATCCATGTACCAGATTATAAATACACTCCTGTTTATGGAAAACAAACCTCAAAAAAAATAATTGAACAAGCATATTTTTCTCATGTCAAATACCATCGTTTGTCTGAAGATAATTCGCATAATAAAACAGTTGAAACTTAACATAAACTTATTTGTTAGTTTTTGACCCGGCATGACCCATATTCAAACTTGACCTAGACATCATCTAGATACAACTTCTGGCCAAGTTTGGTGAATATGGTATAAAAACTACTTGAATTAGAGAGCGGACACCATGCTCAATGTTTAAAACGCACTTAGTAACCCTGTGGCCTAGTTTTTGACCTGCCATGACCCATGTTCAAACTTGGCCTAGACATCATCTAGATACAACTCCTGACCACGTTTGGTGAAGCTCGGATGAAAACTACTTGAATTAGAGAGCAGACACCATGCTCAATGTTTAAAACGCACTAAGTGACCACGTGACCTAGTTTTTGACCCCGCATGAATCATATTCAAACTTGTCCTAGACATCATCTAGATACTACATCTGACCAAGTTTGGTGAAGATCGGATGAAAACAACTTGAATTAGAGAGCGGACACTTAATACAGACAGACCGACCAACAGACAAGCTCACTCATATATACCCCCTAAACTTAGTTTGTAGGGGTATAAACATGTTTTTACAAGCTTAAACAAATATAACAGTGGACTCTGATTAGTTATTTATTCTTTTCTGTAATACTGTATTAGGAAGCTACAAAGAACACATTTATTGATAATACTAAACATTAAACCAGCAAAAATTAAAACAATAGTCAAACTTAAAATGAACTTAAAGACCAGCGGCTCCTGCCACGATTTTATACATTTATATTATACAGTTAATACTTTTCAGTCAATAGACACTTCAATAAAGAATGAATATAAGAAAGCCTGTTTCTTCTGTCTGGTGAAAGCTGAATGAAAAATATATACACAAATAACACATTTAATATATTGTTGAAAGAAAAAGTTGCAATTATCATCAAGCATCTTTCTCAAAGAAATAAAACTTCATACAATCAAATGCTGGCTTGTCACCATGGCATCTCGTAAATGGGGTAGAAAATATTATTTAACAACTGCAAGTCAGCCCTAACAAACATATACCATGCATCAAGCATTCAAATACATGTAGTTTTAACAGAATAACCTTAATGCAGAGCCCTAACACATATATAACCAATATGCAAATACTGTTTAATAACAATTTAAATTATAACAGTTGTAATATTCTCCAAAAATAAATGTCATTACCTGAAATAGCAAGAATATTAAATAAAACGTATTCAGACAGTTTGTTGCTGTTAATCATCAACCAACCAATCATAATCATCATCATCATCATCTTAAGAAGGACACAATCCAACAATACTACACTATATTTTAAGGCAGGATTAATAATCAGATGACTGCATTAAAACAATAAATGCCACAATATGAATTAATTGTATGCAGCTGGTGTTCCGGGTATTGGTAATTTCTCAAAAGCAATGCTTCTTTATGTCAACAAAATGATTTCCTGAAAAACAAGTGCTAATAAGGTTCAGAAGGGTTTACTATTGCCATTTAGTTTCTGCTAAGGCCTTGCAGTAAACAGATATAACTGTATAATTATATGCCTTTATAACATTATAATATATCCAGAGTTTTATCTGTACTTATTCTGACTAAAGCATTTAAAACACTAATGACCAGTCTTCTTTTTGTGTTTATAAAAAGAAGATCTATATTTGTAAAAAGTTCCACACACATAACACTGATGTTGTTCAGGGTCATCATGAGCCTTCATGTGTTCATGAAGGTAGCGTTTTGTCTTGAAAATGCTTCCACACTTATCACACTTGGGTGATTCCATTTTTCCGCACACATGCCGTGACAGGTTAGGCATGTACTGATATGCTTTGTTGCACTTAGGACACTTAAATGGTTTGGACCCATCATGTTTTGCCCTGTGTCCATCTAACTCATTTCTATAATTGTAACCCTTCCCACATACTTCACACACACATTTAAAGTAAGATTTGTGTAGCCTTGTTCTGTGAACATTTAAGTCGCGTTTTGTTTTAAAGTTTTTTTCACATTCAATGCACGAGTAAGTGCGTAAGTTACTGTGGTTGCTCATATGATTCTTTAAGTCATAGGTGGAATAGAACACTTTTTCGCAAACAGTGCACTTTTGACCATCATTGGAATGGCTAACTAAATGTCTTTTGTATCCTGTTCTTGTGCTATATTTGTTTTCACACATATTGCATTCATATTTCTTCTTATTGTCAACAACAATTTCAACAGAACATTCTAAGTCTAAAGGTTGCTCTGTGGCTTTTTCATTATTGTTGCAGTCAAACAATAAATTATCCGCTTGGTCTCCAGACTCAACATTGTGTTCATTTCTATCAGTTTCAGATGACACCACAAAACTCTCCTGCTTCTGTTCAGTCACCGCAAATCCGAAAAAACTTAGGTCGTTCGTGAAATCCTGAAATAAATTATCATATTTTAGCAATTGACATGTGCTATTTTCCGAAGTCATGAGCCTTTTAACTGGCACACTTTTCTTTCATGGTTACTTTACGAATGCCATGGGCACAGCAGTTGATCAAAGCAGCATAAATTGTTCCAAATTTTTTTTAAGTTAACAAGAGCTCCGTGGTCGGAGACAGAGGCCCCCCTTAACAGGGCCTTCACATGGGATTTTTCGCAACAAAAATGATCATATGAGTTAATCTTATCATATAAGTGTGACTTAGCCACTTAAATAAAACTTAATGTCACAGTGATCTTGACATTTGAACTAGTGACCCAATTTCAACAGGGGTCTTCCACTGTCCAAGGCCAATGCACATGTGAAGTATCAAGCCAATTGGTGAATCAGTTGACAAGTTATTGATCGGAAACTATTTCACACTTAGTGTGACAGTGACCTTAACCTTTGACCTAGTGATCCTAATTATAATGAGGGCCATCTACTGTCCAATGCCAATGCACATGGGAAATATCAAACCAATTGGTCCCTTTGTTCAAAAGTTATTGATCGGAAACAATTTTCACTCTTAGTGTGAAAGTGACCTTGACCTTTGACATAGTGACCCCAATTTAAATAGGGGTCATCTATTTGCAAAGGAAAATGCACATGGAATGTATCAAGCAAATTGGTCAATCAGATCACATGTTATTGATCGGAAACAAACTGGTCTACCGACCGACATCCAGCAAAACAATATACCCCCCTCTTCTTCGAAGGGGGGCATAATAATAATCAGTCCACTCAGGGCTTACTCTGTCATTCGCCAAATTAGCCAATGGCTACAAATAATGAAATTTGGCTACAAAAATCCATTTGGCTACGAGGATTTCTACATAATCACCAATAAAATATCCTAAATAATAAGAATTCAGACATAAAAAGGTAAATTTGGCTACAGAAAAGTTTGGGCCAGAGGGAGAACTGCCACTGCTGCATCCAATCAAATAAATATGGAACAGTGGCCCTTTTTCATGGAGTAAACTTATCATCCGAGACTGTACTCACCATATTCTATGTACTCACCATATTCTATCTGACTATCTCGAACTTCAAACTCTAAATCCGAACTCAGAATCAGATCATGACAGAATGATGTGAGGGCACTGGTATCTGAAACAAATAGCATACAGTAATAAGTGAACTATGAAATGAAAACTATTGTATGTTAAACATAGATTGTTTACAAATAAAACAGATAATAGCTCTGAATGAGTGAATGTTGATATTGATAATCCAAAAACGACAAACCATGTGTGCATTTTGAGGAAAGTGCATTTGTAAACAAGGGAAGTCACTCTAAATCTAAACCGAAGGTTACACATAACTCACTAATATTCAATAAAATAATAAATAACAATTATTATAATCGCACTAAAGTAAACATGAATGGTTAATAAAAAAGATTAACAATACGCCAACAATTCTATTTTACAATTATTACTGCTGAACTGGTCTCAAAACTTTTTTTCAAATCGTGATCAAATCGTTTATATTATTTTAATATTAAAGGGATCTTTTCACGCTTTGGTAAATTGACAAAATTGAAAAAAGTTGTTTCAGATTCGTAAGTTTTCGTTTTAGTTATGATATTTGTGAGGAAACAGTAATACTGAACATTAACCATGCTCTAATATAGCCATTATATGCATCTTTTGACGATTTTAAAACCTAAAAATTATAAAGCGTTGCAACGCGAAACGATTGAATAATTTGGAGAGTTCTTTTTTTGTCGTTAAATTTTGTGAAACTACGAAGATTGCTTATATAAAGTATAAAATACATCCAGGCTGTTTACTCGGCGGAATAGCTCAGTAGGCTAAAGCGTTTTTACTTCAGGACTCTGGCAGGACTCCAGGGGTCACTGGTTCAAAACCTGCTCCGGGCAATGTTCTTTTCCTTTTTTTAATTTTTTTTTCTTGATTTTTTAATGGAGCTTTTACGATCCAATGTTTACATTTATCACTATAAAGCATTTAATGAATAAGTTAAAAAAATGCCAAAATCTGTGAAAAGGCCCCTTTAAAACAATCAAAGGTGATCAAATCGTTTATATGATTTTAATATTAAAACAATCAAATGGTTGTTATATCTTATAGATATTAACGATTTATCGGTCGTTCTACAATAGCACGCGTTCTACATCCGATTTTGTAAGAATCAATACAGTGTGTAACCATTAATGTCTAGTTTTAATAAGCTTTTTCAGGGCAGGGTCAAGATATTTTCATGCGTTTTAACTGGCGTTTAGACAGAGTGGTCAGGTCTGAGTGACGAGAAATAACCGACACATTCATTAAACAATCTTAAATCAAGAAATTCATTAAATGTTAACCATATAAGCAGAATGCAAAATATTCTTTAAAAGTACGATACTTAAGTTCATTAGTTTCGGCTATTATCCGGTGCCTAATTCATGCATTATCCGGTGCCAGCAATCGACACATAAAATACGTGTTTTTTCTTCAAACTGAACCGTCAATCATCATGGCAATGATTAAACAATAATTATGCTGCCGTTTTCATCAGGAAACTAGCTCAGAAATTTTAATTTCATTGTTAATATAGACCAATATCTGCATTTTACTTCCGTTTCCACAGGTTTTGAGCATAAACTGTTGGACAATATAGGTTCCCTCTGCATATTGACGTTTGTGTTACTGAGCACGAGTATAGAATTTACTTAATGAATGTCTTAGTTGTTCCGCGGAATATTGGTTTGGTGAAAATTGTTAACTTAAAAAAAGAATATTGAAATAAAAGAACACACTTACCTCAAAACAGTCAATATATTTCTGATATGATCCGGTGCCGTTTCGCGTATTATCCGGAATCGTTCAAAAGTTTCCGGTATTATCCGTATTGGTTAGGCACCGTGAATACGAACTATATGTTTTCACTGTAATAAGTATTGGCATCGACAAGTTGTGTGCACGAGTGGAGTGTCATATTTATTTTTCATGTAGAAAGGACTGAATATTTGATAAGCAAATCAATAGTTTAGTCGTTTAATAAATTTGTATAAATATTTAGATGATACTACTTTTTATAATGATGGTTATGTAGTTATTTAACTCAATGTATCCGTAAACACGTACCCACGTTTTTGGCGGAGTTTTGATGCCACTGACAAAATAAAATTCGTTACCCAAGATCTCGCTATGTCCGATTATGATGATTGTCCAGTAAGACGTCAATAGATGCTCATCAAGTAAAACTTTATCATGCTTTTTAAGAGCTCAAAGTGAAGATTTTAAGTTTCAAATTGAAGCCTTGTACATCATACATGTATTCGTTAAATATTAAATAAGAGCCGGATGTTTGTTGTCCAAATTTTTAAATTTTATCAATAAAACATGCTAAGTGATTTGAACAAACTTAATGAAAATAGTTATTGGAAGCCTCTGTACTAAGATTTCTTGTCCTTTAATAAGCATGTGGTTAAAGTTATCAGGCATGCGTTTTCAGTTAATGACATACTTTATTGAAATTCGCATGGAAGGAGAACTGAATCTATTTCTTATAAGACATTTCGACTTTCATATGTTGAGAAGTAACTTACACCCCTTTTTTTGTGAATTACCATCATCCATGATTATCCTTCCCCATTGAACCAAATAAATATCGAGAATCGCCGTTGGAACAAAAACAGTAAGGGAGTGATTTTATTATAGTATATGAAATCGAAACTTATATATAAAACATACAAATGCACCGTGATGTTCGCTTAACTTTAGAACAAAATGACACGAATTTTAATATATCAAGTCATTTTACTGTCTGGTAAATCGAACCATCTAGGGATTTGCATATATATTATGTATTTGTTCCATTCTGAGATGATTGAATAAGGATGACATTTTCATTCAGCAACACGGCGTTGCGTATTATTATCACACTGACCCCTAACAATTTAGGGATTTGATTAAATGTTCAAGGATACAGAAATATGCAAGTTGTCTGAAAACATGGTCAAACAGTGAGCACATATTGCATGTCATTCAAAAGCAAACCCATGTATTGTTTGTGAAGCTGGCATATTGTATTTCATCAAATGGTGACGCAAGTAATTACATAGCAATTCTTAATAAACTCAAACCCCTGCAAATCTATCATCAGCACTATTATCAGCGTGAAATATTTCAATACATTTCGATAAAAAAACACCCATTTATTTCTGTTGTCTATTATTTTACAATGCAGTGTGAAGTTATTTTACCTAAGTAATATTTAAACTTGACAATCTATTTACATATCAATTAACGTGCTACCAAACCCGTGCAATGAGAATATTTACGTTACTTACTGTACATGTACAATGAAAAACCAACTGTCGTTCATTGTAAAATCACATGTAATACAATGATCTATGGTTGGGTTTCATATTCATGTAAATAACTGTTCAAAGTAGACCATACATTTGATACGTATACATATCTAGAATACATCTAAACGTAGCATAATACAATTTACCCATAGATGCAACAAACACATCTGTCATAAACAAAATGTATAGAAATCGTCTTCATATGTTGAAATCTACTTAACATAACCCATCGACCTCTTGTTTGTTTCAATTTGTTGTCATTTACTTAACGTGCCGATCAAGTTTTGTAGCACCACTATTAGTCATGTAGTGGTGTTTGTGGTGTCAACACTTTCATAACCTCTCGTCGTGTCCGAGGTCTTGGGTGACCCGCATGGTAAAATATCCCTGCTGAAGAACAGGAATATTAGTGGATTGCACGCGCTGTTGAGGGGATATAAGCGCTGCAGCTCGATATAGTAACGGACATCGAGCACGTTGATTTGGTATACGTCGAGAATGTGAAACACTGTTGCCGGCAACCAGCAGATAAGGAACGCTGAAATATTCAGAAATTAGTTTACCGTAAAATGCGCAGTATGGTTGCGCATACTGAGGATAGTTATTGTTAATGTCTTACCAAGTTCCATACTTTAACACCTATACACAGATTTTCGTATGAGAATAAATGAGTATGAGTACCATGACCAGGAAACGTATTGCTTATTTATAGGTTCAGCACTTGGCTCGTTAGACAATTTGTGCTAATTTCGTTCCCCTTTTTCCAGAAAACAATAAAGTTCATAACTGTAATTTTCAAGTCTTCAAACTTCTGATTAGTTTGTGTAAATAATTGCAGCTATGGATCAATAATAAACGTAACACTTACTCCAATCGTTAGAATTACTGTAATACAATCACTTATTTTAAATTTTATACCCACTGCTGTTTTTCAATAACATTCATTTCACTTTTGATCATCGCAGTTATTTACACATGCTAACTATTAAGCTTTCTCTCTTAAGACAATTAAATTCATGTGATGAAAGTAAATGTTTAATTATGATACGACCTTTGTTTAATTCGGTAAACCTTTTTTATACTGCAATACAATAAATTGAAACTGTTAGAATACAACTACAAATGATTTTTTAATATAATCATGATATTAAATGGTTTAATATTTTGTAAACATACATGATATTCACAATATTGTTAACATGCCTTTGTTGTATAATTACCCTTTTCAAATAAGCAACGAACCATGCTTTACAAAAATAATTGTATGACGGTGGTATACGAATTGTGTGATATATTATTAACGGCCTATTAAATATATATGTTTCGCCGAAAAATGGTATACTTTTATTTCAGAATGAGAAATAGATGCAACATAGAGGTAACGTATACACTATTTTTGTAAACCGAATATACTTGTATAATAAAAGAAAGTGTAGCATTTTTATAATACACATGTCAAGATATGTGTATTCCTTCATATGTTGATTTTATGCAACTCTCTATAAGCACAGTTACATTTGTTAGATACTATATGCCTTATCGTTTTATTAAATATCTTATATGTTGTTAAACAATAACAAAATAATTATAATGACATTCACCAATATTATGTAATTGTATTATTTTATTTGAATCAATTGCATACGGGTAATATTTGTAATATAGTATACACTTTAACAATGTAAATTAACAATTGCAATTTTTTTTTAAAACGAAAGAAAATCTTACCAAAGCATATTATCAATGTCATCTTTATTGTTTTGATTCTGGCTTTTGGTAGTAAACCACTGTTTTTGTTTACGTGACAAGGCTTGAAAGTTGAATCTGAAATAATACACAACGAGATGTCATTCTGACTTAAAATGTAACTTAAACGCTTTGTTCGTATATATAATAATAATAATATATCTAATGTCAGGTATTTGTTAGCTTATCCGTTTGGTTAAAGTTGAGCACATAAAATTTACAATAAAGCTTGAAATAAAAATAACAATACACAAAATAATTCACATGTACTAGTCGTGAGAGTTGTTATTCTTTATAAACGTCACTTTATCCTAATTTTTAATTAAAACTTCGTTAAATGTTGTTACATAAATATGTTTGTTATGAAATACATTTAACATAGTGCATTTACGTCATTATCTCAATATCCAAAAATATTAAAAGTGGTATTGAGAGCTAAGATAAAACGATCCACGTATCGCAAATAAGGAAAATTCAAAATATTAAAGACAATAGTCTTTGATGCCTTTGTTCGATGCAACAATCATATGTTTACCTTCCAGTATAAAATTCATTTCAGTGAGATTTTTGCTTTCCCTCCAGTGCTTCCAGACGACAACCGTGATGCCTTTGTAGCAGACAGAGACAGCGAGGAATGGAATGAAGAACACGAGCAGGAGTGTGAACCCAACATAAAGCTGAAATTGCATTAGAACCAAATACACCTATTAAAGAATGAGATATAACATTATTCACAAATAAATACAACTTCTGTCACAATCATATGAATGCTGCATTCTGATTGGATAATGTGTTCAGATGGCCGGTTTTACATTTTCCGATGAACCCAATTCGTATGCAAATTTAAACATGAATATTCATGGCGCTTCTTTCTGGTCATAAAATAGTTGCCAAAATGACGTTATGTTTTACTCGAAACTAAATGGCATTGTTTTTTTATTGGTCAATAGCGAAATGACGTTATATTTTTTGCGCGAACTTTAACGGTATACACGTTTAATGTAGATGAAACCAAAACTGAAAATAGATCCATACGCTAGATTAAAAGAACTTGTATGACCATTGCCTCGATAAAATTTCAGCTTTAAGATCATTTTGTGCTGTAATTATAAGAATTAAATAGCATTTTTGTGCATTTCATCGGCGTATGAACTGTCGGGAAAAATACACATAATTTATGCATAAACGACGTGTTTATGCAAATTAGGCGTAATTTTCCCGACAGTTCATACACCGATGAAATGCAGAAAAATGCTATTTAATTTTTAAGTATCGGGCTAAGATGAAGATCACGAGACCGTTGAGGGAGATGATGACTGCCGCCATAAGCAAACAAAGCACAGAGATGGCAACATACGATCCCTGCAAACGAAATAAGTATAATACCACCATGACCATTAACCAATTTATGACTAGCGTCTAGCAAAAAGGCCTTGGCAAACAGGGTAGACCCAGATGAGATGCGGCGTCTCATCAGGGTCTGCGCTGTTTGCTGAAAGGAATTTCTGTAAGAAATATTCTAAATATAGAAATAAATATACTAGACATCCCTAATTTTGGAAATAAATTGATCCAATTTAGAAGGTATAAATGGGTTAAGACATAATAACCAACCGACATAATGCGTATTACATGATATATTCGCTCCTGTATAACCTTTTATATCAAAAAGTGATACGCAGAAAAACAAAACGAAGTACATATAATTGTCATGGTTTACAACTGCTTTTGATAATGCATTAACATGAGTTGATTAGTTTCGTTTCATATTGTGTATTAAAACCATTCACAAGTTAGCAATGTATTTCAGTATTCAAATAGTACGTTAACCGACATTAAGTGTTTGTAATTTGCTATTGTGCCAGCTTAAGTATGCGAATTTATTTCATTTTATTAATATGGCATTGACGTTTCAAAACTGAGTGAACGAGCAATGCACACAACTGACACTAACACGTCAGCGGGTTTTGAAAAACGTTACTGGGTGGTCAAGTATTTTTCTTATACCACCATTGGATATAAAACATTGCATTTAAATAAGTTAAAGACTATGTTGGGCGTATTACAAAACCTGGTGTAACTAATTATAATCTTGGAATAATGTCTATAGCATATTATTGAACATATAATAATTTGTATTTGTATCAACAATATACACATTCTTAGACGTGTGCCCACTGCACTGTGCTGACTGGAAGATAAACCTGGACGACTCTCATGCAAAATGAACGCCGCATCATCACCTTTCACAAGCGATGCCTTAAACGCATTCTGGAGATCAAGTGGCAGCTTCTTATCCGGTACAGCGACATCCTGGAACGTGCTGGAATCCCAAGCATGTTCGTCCTTCGAACTAAACGTCGCCTCTGGCTGCTTGGTCACGTACGCAGAATGGAATATGGACGCCTACCAAAGGACGTCATTTACGGACAGCTTGCAACTGGAAAGCGACTCGTGGGTCGCCCAGCCATACGGTACAAGGTTGTCTGCAATAGGGACCTCAAATCTAGTGGCATCGCTACAGTCACCTCGAGATCCTGTCCAAAGACCGCACCGTTTTGTGACAGTCAATACATCTAGGAATTCAGGGAGATGAGGCTGGCAGATTCGAGCATACAGCTCAAAAGAGAAACCTTTGAAAAGCGCGCACCACCATTTCCCCGACGGAAAGCCTCGGTGTTTGTTACATGCACCAATGACTGCCACTCCCGCATCGGCCTGCTTAGCAACACTAGGCGTTGACCCCTAAAATGATTTACTCAAAGGCACAACAGCATAGTCTCACGAGGCTCAGTTCGTGCGACAAACCAACATATAAGAGGAAAACGTTGAACTTTACATTTAGCCATTATGTGAATCTAATGAAGACACATACGTGTTGTTTTCTTGGCCTCAGCGAAACACTACCAAATTAAATGCAATTAGTGAACGAACTTATGATGTGTAATAATCACATACTATTTGTTTTCAATAAGCATCACAAACAAGTTGATTTACTTATCTTATTCGTTGGTGTTGTATGTTAATTTTCAGATTAATCCTTAGTTGTATCGTTTTGTTATAGCCTTTTAAAATTGCCATAGCCGAAAACAATGCATAATCTTGATAATAGACGCATAACTTAAAGCATAACAACATATGTATGTCAGTAATGCAGAGTTTTATTCATAATTTGCAATTAATGTTGCAGATATTTTATGTATTGTGAAATAAAATAATTTAGTTTTTTATTTAGTTTAGTATTTCAGTATTTTATGTCATACATATTTCAACGTCAAAAAGCGTGTAAGTTGATAGCTTTTGAATTATAATTACTGTGTGTGAGGTTTTATTTGATTGACATTTCCTTGATGTTGTGAAAAGCACATTGAAAAGGCACTGTACATAAATAATGCACACAATTTAAAAATAACGTCTCCGTCGGTGATTTTGATATCTAATGTCTAACATTACAGAGTAAACAGAGTCTAAAGGCTTGATGAAACGCAGTAACACGTGTGTGTTGATAGTTGCATATGTTTATAAAATGCTTTTACTCAATTTTCATATATCGAAAATAAAACGACTACGTTATAAAAATCTTAAATATTTCCACCTTGTTACAAGTTACAATTTTAAGTAAATATGACAAATATATAATAAATGTTCGTTAAAAAAATAAAATTGATATTAAGTATTCAAAATTGATGATTAAAGAGACCAATAAATGAATGAATTAGTATCAGTACTTATACGAAAGTCATACACTGTAAGTGTTTATTTTGAAATTATTTAATTGATAAATTGAATGAATACAAAGTTATGATACATCAAACTGTCGATCAAATAATCATACTTACAGACAAATCATGCTGGACAATCCCGCTTTGATTCACAGTTGAATTATAAATCTTCATCGATTTCGTTTTACTTGTTTTCGAACACAATTAAAAACAAACATATATATTATATAATTGCTTGTTTCATCGTTTTTTATAACTTCCTGTTAAAATAGATGGATGTACAATATTTCCTCGATAACAACTTCCAGATTAACACACGTGTTAAATACGTAATTACTTAAACTACATTAAACTATTTTTACATTTTGTGTCTGCTTCTTTGTGACGTTCAAATAGTCCCAAATGTGCCAATCACTCAGTCTGCCATAGCGCATTGACGCCTTGCCAAAAGTATTCTAAATACCTGATGCTCTCACAGAGTGTCAAGTGTTTCGAATACTGTGAAATCATTTATTGTCGCCAACACGAAATTTCGTCATTTTATTTTCGTCGGCACTTAAATTCGCCAATTCCTGACTTTGAAAAAAATTAAATGCATCAGTCAATATCCGATTTGTTTGTCCGAAATATATCGCGGTTGCGAAAAATCGTAGTGGGGAAAGAGGGAGGACACTTGAGAGTCACTTGCAGGAGGTGGGACCTGTTTGTCACATTTAAATATACTAGTCTTTTATTATCAGGTGATCAATTATTTGCCCCACATTAGTGTATCATTATTATGATCAGCGGATTAGTGGGACCGAATACCCGTTAACGAGTGTTTGAAACCCGGGTTTGAAACAGTGAATCCAGTTGCCAATTGGTCTTATTTATTTATTATCATGGCAAAACTGATAATATTCTTAATTCTTACCTTAATCGGCGCAAATTTGAGAAGGTGCGAAGATTATTGGTTCAAATTAGAGTCAGCAAACTATTTGGTCAGTTTTTAAAAAAAAATTCAAGAGTTTTGCATAGTAAATATTTGATAACATTAAGTGCAATAATTTTCGGAAGTGTACACTTAAAAGTGCATTATTGGACAGCGGTTTCATAGGGCAAAGTTCAGATTTAATTGTTACAACCAATGGACGAGTGAGTTTAAATTAGATTGAACGCAATAGGATACAAAGCAATGTTATATTGCGTCATACTCAGCCATTCGAAACACGTGCTTTCTGGGGATTTCCTAAAAATCGCGAAAACATTAAAGTGAATTTCTTAAAACAATTTCCCTACGTTTGGATGGAACTAATCGTCATGATTGCTAATTTCTCTTTACCTGTCACGTTTTCAATTGCTACTTGTTACTTGTAACACTTATTTGAAACATGTATCGTAAAACTTGTAATAGATGTCAATGATTAAACAGATCGATAGCCCATAAAACGAAGCACAAGCTATTTTTACACCTGTATTGTAGTTAAACGCAAACAACCAAACACAAATCAAAATGTTCGGTATTTATTTGTAATCAACGCCGAGAATGTATATACGGTAAGTAGATACACCATCATCTTTTAATTTTGTTTATTGTCTTTGCTCCGGATCTAATCCGGTGCGTGGAGGCTGTATATTCTTCTGCAGCAACACTGAAGAACACAATACACACAATGGGTAATGAAGTTGTTAACAATTAGCGCTTGTCATTACAATTCTACCTAAACGAAGTCAACGCAGTCGATACAGCTGTACTGCTTTCGCGTTTTAGAGCAATGTCACGTGCCAGTTAAGTACACTGTGTAATCTACCCCCTTTTGTGTCAAAACCGGATTTATCTTGATTACGTTAAAGACGGAGTATGTATGCGTTGATAACGTTGGGTCTTAGTGCCTCATGCCTTTGGAAATTCAGTCTTAATTTGTTCAAATATGGGACATAATTGTTCGTTAGGATCTTGAATTCGTCAATCGGTCGACTAACGATATATACGAAAATTAATGCCTGACGATATATAATGGTTTCACAGTAACTGCACGCTGTGAATGTGAGGCGAGAATCCAGTTGACGTTTGCTTTTTGTCAGCGTGTCCTATTTTATTCAGTATGATCGCACGACGCGATCCCTCGTTTGACGCAATACTTTTTTTATATTTAAATCGTAGCGTTAAGTGACACAACACCCTTTTTATCATTTATTACTTATATGTATTATATGTATATAGTAGTTTAAATAGCATTTTGTTAATATTTTCAATGGTGGTGCATGTATGTGTAATGTGCCGTTGTGTGCAATGTGTACCTAGTCTCAATATGCTTGTAATTGTCCTGTTTATTAAACAAAATACATACATGTATTTTCCTAATTTAAATTGGCCTCCCAAGAATATGATTTCTTTATTTTTAGAAACACAAAAGAAACGTCAGCAGCATCAAGCAATTCTTTTTTTATATCGATGAACGGGACACACGACCCAAAAAGTGTGGTGTCAGTTCGGATTTATTTCTTGTATCGTTTCATTTACTGTACTAAAATGTAAATCATTTAAACAACGTTCAACTTCTAGTATATACGCAGTCTTATTGGATGTTTTTAGTAACTTACCATTCAAACCAAATGATACTTTCGATATTACTATTTCTCTATATCCAAATTCTTTCCAACTGAAAATAGTTATG
The DNA here is from genome assembly GCF_020536995.1 of Dreissena polymorpha. Taxonomy (NCBI): domain Eukaryota; kingdom Metazoa; phylum Mollusca; class Bivalvia; order Myida; family Dreissenidae; genus Dreissena; species Dreissena polymorpha. The sequence continues at coordinate 24,192,566 of NC_068367.1, forward strand.
CAATATCTTCTATCAACACATTGGAGTGTTATGAGTTTTACTAATATATGATTATAATTATAAGTTGTACTAATACATGCTCATTAGACCCACCTTAGAAATATTTCAGTTGTTCGAACATATTTATTATTAACACACATATAATTTAATATCTGGCTTTACCACATGCCATACCCTGTTTTCCATGTAATATAACCATTACAAATATTTTTATTTTACACTTGTGTAATATACTTTTTAAGCGTTTTATTGGCTTAGTGTTCGTTGGATTTACTGATTTTATTTTGTTATTTTGATGAAATGACGTTGCCTCGTGAAATGACCTCACGAAATGTTACAACATTCGGAATTTATCATTATGTTTGCTAAAATATTTATTTAAATTGCTCATTTAAAAGCATGTGATAACAAAGATCTGACACTCGTTGTCATTTCATACCATATTTTATTAAACTCGTCCAGGAAATTCGTTAGGAAGCTCGCCAAAGGCTCGCTTACTAACAAAATTCCTGAACCCGTTTAATAAAATATGGTACAATATGACAACTCGTGCCAGATCCTATGTTTCTACATGCATAGGTCATTGGGTTTATAACGTTCCATTTTATTTATATTTTCTCTCTGATAGGCGTTTCTTGTTTGATTTAATTATTTTTAATTTGTTTAGCAGTCACATAAACAACCAAGCTATGTAATATGGAATTTTTACACCCATTATTGCTGCTTCTTCCTGTACTTGCGCGATGATTATCTGAGATATTAACTCTATGATTCTACATTCTCAAATCTTTTCTATAAAGAAAGAATGTAGTTGACAATTGTTAATAGTTTTATTTGATCGTTTGTCAAAAAGTTGTAATTCTGTTACTCTTGTATCTTCAATGCAATTGAGTAATTAAATAGTAATTGAATTGAATGCGTTTTAATTCCCTTTTATTATTGTTTAATTTGAGTTACAATGCTATGACGTTAAATTTTATTTACACTTGAATGTATTATGAATATTGCTGGGCCAAGTGTGAGGTTAAGCGCTCTATAACCAGGTTTAAACCCCCAATGCTTTGCATTGACCGTTCCAAGGCGGTGACCCCAGCTTTATTCATATTTTGTGTTTATGTTGGTTTGTATTGTGCTGTATTGTGCTGTTTTGTACTGTTTGGGCGATCGGTCACTTGCCTTAAATAAAGGACTAACTAATTGTTTTTAATGAAAATTCAATACTGCTCCAGCAGCTGGAGTTTCACTTCTTTATATTGTTTGCCTTTACTATAAACATGTTTGATGTTGTTATCAAAATACTGAAAATGTCGTTGTATTTGAGCTTAAATCCTTAAACTTGTGTTTACGAATTCAGAAGAAAATATGAACGACATGTTTTAAAGTCTGATTGCAAGTAAATATTGTCAAGTTAAACATGTACAATTAACAATGTAATTTCAATTTTTATAACAAAATGTATGATTGATGCTGAAACTTCAGTTATCCCATGCGATAATAAAATATTTGTTATTGATATCCTATTTAATATCAATTGTCCTCCAAGTAAAATTGTTGGTAGAAAATTGTTTGTAGAAACAATTCCTTTATACTGCATCAGTGTGGTGTTTTCACACAATCCAATCGTCTCATGAAACCCGTTGTACTTTTTTTACGTCCTTAGCTAAGGCTTACTAAGAAGCATTGAGTGCAGCATTTGAATTTGAACATTTAAATCTGTGTTCCCATAAATTGACGTGCTATATTTCATTTAAAAGCACAGTTACGCACAACTTTTTTCTTTTTAATGTTAATGTTTACTCAATTTGAGCTGTACCAATGTTTATATGATGTTCCGGATCGGTTATGTATAGGCTTATGATACATTACCCGACATTGAACAGTGTTATCGTCCACAATAAACACATTCAAGCATAATGTCTGTAATCTACATGTTCGTTATGGGACACTAGGCCATTTAAAGTTAACAATATCATGCATATCATCCAAAAAAGAGCACGTCCCACTCGATTTATTTAAATAAATAGTAATATATAATTTAGTCAAAACGAAATTAATAAGCATTTATTACAATGTAAGGCATGACGCCGCAATAAGGCATGATGCCACAGAAAGTCTCTATTTAACATTCAGTCAGAAAGCCTGTAAATTTTTAACACAGCATAGCAAAATTGAATCTGAAATGGATATTTTGTTTACTTAACGCAATTTAATGATTTCTATGATCTGTTTAAAAAATGAATGACGTGTAGACTGCATCAATTATGTTGTAGAGACATCAGTAATCAGTTATACTGTATTGATTGATCGGTCGATCGATTGATTGATTGACAAATACGTTCATGAGCTTCACGTAAATCTTTTCGGAGGCTCTACTTTTGTAGAGTTGATGTCCACAATGACAAGTTTACATTTATATGCTGCGCATATTTTTAATTTAATGAAATTATATTTTATATTTCGTTTTCAACTTTAGTTCCTTATTCATGCAATGCCATTTGTATTTCAGTCGGTGAAAGTAGTTTTAAGGTTAAAAAAAATTAGAAAATAGCCTTTTCTTTTATTAAAAAACACGATAAAATATTATTTATTACAGAATCGTGAAAAACATATTTATAACCGGTATACAGTGCGTTCATGGTACATACAACGACAAGTGTTACATGCACAACTACCAAGCATTCATAAGTCTTTATCAGCTATATATTAACAATATGAGATTGCCTTAACATTAGTATCCGACGAATTTTTATTGAAAATAATCATGATAATGTGTTAAATATTGCAGTGTAGAAAGTGTAACACCATAACAAGTTCTTACACTTTATTATATTATACGACACACTCAGTTTTGAACCGTTGTGCATTGTCGTCTTCAAAAATTACTTCATGCCTTCGATTCGATAAGCTCTGTACAGTTAAAATAAACATGCCAAAATTCCTGACTGAAACGTAATGCTTTAAATAGTGTCGATTTGTATTTAAATTCGACTGTTCAATAAGATTTGCATATGTTTGTATTATTATTTCAACAATTATCTTCGCCTTGTTTGAATGGTCTTCATATGACTTCAGTAATTAGTTGATAATCAAGAAGGTGGTGGATAAAAACCGCCCTGTTCGCGATAATGTCATTATTGTTTCTATTCTGATGGTTATCAACTTATGTCTTTTGCAGGCATCGTATGAAACTATCTCGTGTTATGTCTCTGCTCATGGCCGCAGTCGTCCTTATCCCTTCATGGTCTGAGAAAGCGTCTTCTTAGGAAGGCAACAATAGATCTCACTCCTTCATATTTCTTTTTGCAATTTGTAGACTACTACGTTTTTTTTATATATACGACTATTTGAACCATATTAAAAGAGATTCTTATCAAGCATGTCATTTTGTTCTGCATTTACAACATACAATACTCTTATAACTGACTGTTAATGCTAATGAATGATAAGATAGTGTTTGTCTAATGTGTTTTGCGAATAGAACCAACTAAATTGACGTCACGAATGACCCCCTTAAATACTGACATTTCTGTAGTATTCGCATTTTTACTAAATATGCATGAACATCTTGGAGCATTCACGTATATCAATCACGCATGATAGAATATGGGACCTTTTTATACTCAATGAAATTAGTTCTACAGATATATATGCGTTAAGTAATATCAGGCGTTGATTCGGTGGATCAAATAAATGCGCCTTCGTTGACTTTCAGGTGGTGTTTTACATGCAAGTGCTACATCTATAGCGAATCATTGAACAAACTTTTATTGGATTGCACGATGTCGAACCGCTCGCACTACGGCGACTTCGCAAGAGTATTTTATGATGGAAAAATAATTGGAGCCTGAAATACACGCAACATCAGTTTTATGTGCTACCAATCCCTCATGTGCACTAAATATCAATAACTGCACAATCTATTTAGAGTATTGGTCTGAACTTTCATTACGCTATTCAATGAAACACAACTATGCATATTTTGGTATTTGTATGAACGACAATAAATTTACAGATGAAATATATGTTGTATTGAACGGTATTTATATTGGATGTCATTACAGTACATGCCATACTGTTTCGTTTGAAAATTGTCGGATAATTTATTATTTAAACGATGAGGCAGATAAACCAACTGGGAAATGATATTTTTATCATCCATATTTTGTTCTCAACAATTTACAATAGGAACAAATCTCTATTTTAATATCACTTCTATTTCAGAGTTCGATTATATCATATATATTTTATCGTTTCTTATATTTAATGTAGCTATATCCATTTTCAGCGACCGATCCATCACCCTTACACTAGCCGTTCCTATGTCTTAAACTATACAATTGTCTTAAGAAATTCCAATTCTTAAAACATTGTGAATTCCACCTCACCTGAACATGCGTAAAGTTTTTTTTTCAAAATTTTATCTCTATGTGTATGTTTCTTGATTTTAGACTCAACCGAAAGTAAACTAAAATGCTTCAAAGTGTAGAAATAAAGAAATTCGTATAACTTTACTAAGGCACATGTATGATCGATAGTTAATAAAGAACGATAATAAACTAAAGGTACTTACAAGACGTACAACTCACTTATGTTTTAGTTACTCTCGCTTATCAATTAATTCACTGATTTTAGGGCTAATAGCAAGCTGTAAGATAAACATAACCAACCTCATTTATTGTATTAGCACCGGAAAAAATGCTGTTATCTGTGATATGTTTTGAAACGTTAGTATATTGTTTTTGATGCCCCAGTTTACAACACAAAAATATTTATTCCCAAATCTTCCTGATTTATCCTTGTTTAATCCTGTGATGTAATCACAGTGTTTAGTACGTGTGAAGATCCTTTTAACATTGCTACAGTTTTAGAACACATAAAACAGAACAAACATAGGCACGATAAACTGATATTTTATGAAGAGGGAATATGGAGGGCGGCTTTTCCAACGCAAAACACTGGGCTTTCAATGTTACAGCCGTGTACGTTGACAAGGAGGGACACTCACTCTTATGGTGTCAAATGGTAAATCATCAACGACGCTTTAATGAAATGCCTTTTACATGATTTTAATTAGGAAATCAATTTGTAACAATCGAGTTTCAACGCGTAGACGATCTTCAAGTGGAATATGGTGTCTCAATGAAAAAAAACCTAGTTTTTTCAAGGACATTACAATTTCTTGAAAGCAAATACCCACCCTCAACGCCTCATAGCAAATACCCACCCTCAACTCCTCATAATATCTGACTGGCATCGTTACATCACGCGCTAATTAAAACAAGGGAACAACAATTTCCTCAGCAGAGCGCTTAGCACCTCTTAGCGGTACCCACTGCTATCATAAGTAAGCCACATGACACGTACGGACGGATTTAAATCTTTAAAATTTAAGTTTTTAATTAAATTAATTGAAATCAAATTAATCAGATACATTGTCAACATTGTTTACATAGTGTATAGCCACTTTCGGGAAAAATAAAATAGGAAGTAATTTATAAAACCATATGCAATATACATGTTTGAATGAATCGACACGCTTATGAGTTGATGCGCGCGGAACGAATCTATGCAAATGTTGATAAAACAGAAGTTTTGTTCCTTTTCCAAATGCAGTTAGAGCCAATATGAACAATAATGCATTGGAACTTAATGCTGCAAAACGAATATTCTAGGTTTAAAAAGCAATCGTCCTCAGTTTCAGCGCCTTCTCTTTCTTCGTCGCGATTTCGAAAACTAAATGATGAAATAAGTATCGGGAAGTAAATTTTCATAATACAAGCACTATCGGACCAGGTAACTTTTCTGGATACATTTTCATGTTGTACGTTTAGGATGTGCACAGTCACACACGTTCTGATTTCCTTATTATGATACACTAATAAATTAAATAACACATGAACAAAACAACGACGATACAGCATAAACATTTCATACCATTAAGACTAGTGCAGTTTTATAAGCAACATCAACAATAATTTCATCATTTTATGTAAGCAATTACTGTGAAACAAGTATGATTTGAAATACACTTTCGAAATAAACACATCAAGGTTATTTTAGCTTGCTTTTCAATAAAACCATTACAACTTGCTTTGCGTAATGAACTTGTCAAATTCCATTGGTTTGAACTTCTTAAATGAACCTTTATGATGCTTAAATAACTAAAAAAGCAAACCTGTTATTATTTTCAATTAAAAACTAACAAACTAATTCTGCTCAGTTTTTTGAGGATAAAGGTATTGGTTTTGGTCAAGATCTCGAGAGAACTCTAAATGTATTAATTTTTTGTCAATTCACATCATTGAGTATTTTGTCGCGAAACAAACTATGAATCTATAATTATAGAAATTCGTGTCAGAAAAGAACTATCATTAAGCATATACAGGGTTTTATATCAGCATATAAATCGTTTTCTTTTTTTTTCCATTATAGTAGGAGCTGGCATTGTGACTCTAAAACAATACGAATGCAAGCATTATATCCCGATAGGAACATAACAAAATTAGCATAAACACTGATCCTGATGTCTGTTTGATATAAATAAAAACCGAAAAGACATTTGCAGTAAACAAACTATCGTCAGCATAGAACCTTTTTTAAATTTTACCATTAACCTGTAAAACATCAGCTGCATCATTCGGAACGAAATCGTATAATATTCTCTAGCCCTCTATTTATGGCAAGCGACACAGTGCCAAAGTGTCTGACAAAAGATATACGTATTAGACATAACACGAAAACAAATACGTTACAAATACACAGAGTAAATATACCTGATCCACAGCCTTGGAATGCGCAATATAAAGCCATAAGGTTTTTTTACAGGAAGTTCGCAGGAACAGTGTAACTGACTGAGATCAATGTATTGTAGTCTTTTATTCTACTTGTATTCTTCCCATGAACAGCGATTGGTTCTTGTTGGTATTTACCTTTTAAAGTACCATTTGTTAACATTTAAGTTAAAACTTACAAAAAGATCTTTGCGATATGCGTTGTGTTTACCATTGTCCGTTAAGTCGGGAGTGATCCATTTGGTGGCATCAAGGATGGCAATTGCAAAAAAAGATATATCTGATTATACGACGATCATCAACTTTACTGCACCTTAATTGGTGTTTTTAGGTACGTAAGGATCCAAACGTGGATAGGGTTTATCATAGGTAATTCTGTACTAATGTATGGGAGATATACTGTATTTTTAGCGTTAGGGAGAGAAATAATTCGCAAGTTAAACTATTTACTTTCCTAGTGTTAAAATATTTCAACAAACTTCCTTTATCCATAGATGAAGGATGAAATGGCTATTGGTATTATGTACGTAATCCAGATAGCGCCATCTATAATATCACCCTTTTTCAACAAGGGCGACACTAGAAACACGAAACGATACACGATATTTTGCATGACAGTCGCGGCAACGCGGCAATTTTGATCGAATAATGCACAGCTAGTGAATTTATTTATGTCAACAAGTGCATCGGAACTCTCTCTCATTATTTTGCATGAATTTAGAAGACTAAGAAGACCATTTCTAATTTAGACGTTAGAAATATTATAACCGAACAAGCGGGCGATAGCATTGGAATTGTTATCGCCCGCTCGTTGGTGATGATAATTATTACGCTCGCCTGTTCAAATTATAACGATAAATGAAGTTTACTTGTGATTCAGTAAAAAATGGTATATACGCAATGAACTCGCTGTTAGTGAATATGTTGTTAGGTTAAATATATTTTGTTTGTATTAAATGTGTATGCCTAGCAGATTGTGATCCAAACTGTGGACGTTATAGCACAAGAGCAATTATTCACTTTGTTCATACTTATAACTAATTTTCCAAGAGCTATTTAATGATAGGCTAAATTCAAGTCATACTATAACCGATTTTGTTCGATGTTTGTATAAGCAATGAATAACTTACAAGTAGATTTTGATGTTTTAAAACCCTTGTTCAAAAGTTGTTTCCAAACAACTACTAAAAAAGCTATTGCAGAAGTGTTTTTCTTCCTTTACTTGTAAGAAGCCTTTAAGGTGTATGACAGAGAGCACATTGTGTTATTCCTTAGAATGCCGACAAGTTGCATCATGGTCTTTTTTCATGGCTAATGGTGATTATTAACGGTATGTACGGCATTCTGCGATAATTACAATAACTTATCAAACCACATTGATCTGGCTTGCATCTTTTTAGATAAGTGAATAAACTCTTATAGCTTCGCACATTATTAAAAAAACACTCTATATATAAAGGTAAACATCAGGAGTGGCATCTTGGTCGATACCTTCTCGGATGAAGAGTATATACTAGGGATGTAACAGGTTACAAAAAACATTAACCGATTAAACTTTTTTCCATAACCGGTTATTAACCGCTTAGCCGAAAAACCTTAAGTAGTAAAAATGTTGTAAACGTTAAACCGCTCGTATATATATATAATATAGAAACGAGAGTAATTTGAAATCACTTGCAATGAAAGCATGTCCTTTTCAAAATAAAATTGTATTATAATATTTATTTTAATAATTTTGTAAAAGGCTTTGTATTTATTATTTCTGTGTAAACGCATATAAGTTTAAAGTTACTAGAACTTCACATAGCTCATTTTCACTTGTCATTAATTAATTTTTTGTTGGGCCGCTCATGTTACGTTCGCTTCGTATTGCTCACAAAAATGTTGTTTTTCTTTGTTCATTCCGTTTTGATTTTTTTAACTTGACTAAACATTAAATAAAAATGATTTTAAACAATTATTTAAACTAGTACAATACTGCCCCACAGTACAAACAAATCAGCAAACATACATGTATATGCAGAAAATGTAAAAAACAACAGTGTTCATTTGGTCAAGAAAATGACCTTCCACTTGCTTGTGGCTGTAGCGGTTGCGAGCCTTGGTAACAAGACGACCTGTTTTCGCGAACACTCACTCCGATGGCACGAACGTTAATGGCACGGACAAAATCTTCCGAATCACGTGCGCAATTGTTGGGAAACGCTGTTTATTTTCACACCACCATGTCAACGGGGTGCCATCGGGTTGTCAATTTACGCGCATGTTTGTTAACGTACCGTAGCGCGCAACTTTAAGGCAATTAAATGATGATGCAAGTGGTTAACCTGTAAACCGATCAATCTACCAAAACGACCAGTTAACCGGTTATCTTGTGACTACTGATCTACGCATATATTAATTTATTCATAAGTAATGACTAAAAAATAAGCATCGTTAATCGGCATGGACAAACGCATGTTTTTGCGATTTTGGAAACGTCATCATTTACTTCTTTTGCATAATGAGCTGGTTCAGATTTTTCAGCAAGTTTTGAATTGCGTCCGAGGAAAGGACCAGTTAAAATTAGGTTTCATCAAGTGCACAGAAAAAATCATTTTTCAAATTAATTTGATCTCTCTCCCCACTGATTCCATTCCGCGAAACCCTTCAGGTGTCACAATTCTTTTGAAAACTAAAAAAATGCTTTGCATTAAACAATTCATCACAGTATTGAGAATGCAACTCCCTTCAGACATAGTTGGGTCTCAACGACGTTGAAAGAGAGATAACAATGAATATATGAATGTCTTATAGATAACAAAATATTAATTATCTCACTAAAAAAGTTAAGATGGGAAAATGACTTGCCTATAATGGCTATATTTCAAACAAGCACTTGTGTTTATTGAATATTTAAAATAATTGCATCTAGTGATCAATTGTGTAAATACATTGTTTTACGAGTTCAGTTTTTGAAAATAACGTGAAGTGGGTATTTACATCGTATGCTTTCCAGAATTAAATAAAGAAGTTGCTGTTTAATGTTTTTATATGTTAACATCTAAAATGTGATAAAATATTTTAATATTTAAAACACATAATGAACATGACTCGATAGTTTCATCTGTCTTTAGAACAACGTTGTTGTTCAGCCTTGAGGGACCAGGGATGCAACTATATTTAAGTTTGACAGCTGGAATAAAAAAGGCAATATCAATAATACAAATCTGAAGAACAAGCGCACATAAACAACTAACGACGACTATGTACAAAGTGAAAATTACCGATGACAAGGACGTCACTTTCTATGTAACGAAAACAAAATTGCAAACATCGGAATGGCCTTCGATCAGTGAGTTAATGTCGTACTCAAATCGCGGTTTCAATTATGACTTTATTTAAAATGTTTTGATATATATTTATATCGGATCAATAACATATTGAAGTCTCTGGGATTAAAAAAAATAAACTTTAACATTTGCCTGTAAATGAAAAATGTAAAAGCGACGTTTATTATTAGTCCACACCGGAGTTATCAGTAAACAGCAAAAATACAACAACAAACAACACTCCCGAAAATGAATACAATTTAACAGCATTCAAAATCAAAACTATTAAAACTTTTTATAAACATTGTATCCTTTTAGTTCTTAGTGGTCTTAAGGCAAAGTTTTCAAATTGTTTAAGTATATAATATACAGTAAGCGGTCACAGCTAACTTATACGATGAAAACAACATTCTCAGGGATATAGTTTTAGTTCAGGGCGCTTAGTTAAATGAATGTTGCATGCATACGTGTGTTGTCATAGAAAGTAGTTGCATTGTCTTTCAATTTCACGTTTTGAAACCTCGTGTGGTATAGAAAGCGGTATGTTTGCTCCGAAAATTTAAGCTACGAAAAAACTCTCTATTAAGGAAAGTTTAACGATTCAAGACCTTTTTATGTCTGAAAAATATGCCTAACTTGCAACAATAGAATGTTATGATGACTTTAAATCAAGTGATTTGATGCTAATTTGCAAAATGTGCAACCATCATATACAAAATTCAAAATCATGATTATTTGACATAAGATTTATAATCGTTCAAATAATGTCCACTTTAAGTGTCAAGTGGGTTTTTCATATTCGTTCAAATAATGTCCACTTTAAGTGTCAAGTGGGTTTTTCATATTTTTACAGCAACACAGTTCTTAACTTAATTTACTTTAGCGCTTAGACACATTAACAAAGTTATATTGTGTTCATTGTCAAAGATTGACCCTTTTGACATCAATCAGAAATGAACTCATGTTATAAAAGTCAACACTGACTAATGTTTAATTTGTTTATCAAATATGTGAGATGATTTATCCAAAACGCATGCGAGCGTTTTATGATAACCTTACGATCGTTTGTGAACAATCTTGCTATCGTATGACTTACTGTTAACGCGATGGAAATTCTGATACCAGATTAACGCATATAATCAGACGTTGTAAGTCGTATAACCTGTTTAATCATTTAAGCCTATGGGAAAAATTCTAATCTAATTATCTTGGTAACAACGTTTAATTTATATCCTGGTATGACCACTAAATTCGAAACCTGTCGACAGCAAGGCTCAAACACGAGGTGTAAATCATTTTGATGAAACCGTACAATCAGTAAAATTATCATGAATGTACGCGTTTTATATATTGTCAGTACGGTCATTCGTTTGTATCACATTATAAAGGCGTGTGTGCCTGTAACCAGATGACAAGAAGAGTGGAAGGAAAGTATAAAAAACTAAACTAAGGGAATATTATGCAATAAAATGTATTTTGGGATCGAATATTTGTTGTCTTCAACAATCACAACATTGTTATTGTCAACCAACGAGAACTCCCCTTTGTGTGTTGTGCAAGCCTGTATATTGCTTCTAATCATATTTTAGATTGTGAGAATAACATATTACGGTGGATAAACTGCATGAACTCAACCGCTATAAGTCATGAACGATATCAATAATTAAAACATTAATCACTAAACATAACTTTTTTTTGTCAAAACCATGTTAAAACTGTTTTCTGGACTTTTTTTCCTGAGAGAGCAATTATTTTTGAACACGTGTTTTATTGAACAAACATTAAGATTTTATGGCAATCGCTCGAATTGATATGTCAAAAATTGTCTCCAGAAACCGTATTGTTATGCGATTAAACATTAAATTTCAATTCAGTCAGCGAAATTCACGACACAATTGAAATCATATTTCAAAACTTTTTTTAAATCTAAATACGTTTCAGCCATGTTGTAATCACGAATTGAAAACATGTCCAAAAAAGTATAGACATAATATGGAACTGTCCTATCTGAATTTCAATGCTCTCAATATTCTAGCTATGTTCGCAGTATTGAAGATTATCAGATATAACAGCTGTTCAAATTGTTCGTTTATGTTTTACGAAATGTTAGATTGTGACGTTTCTAAAGAAATTTTTGCAATATTCAGCTTCATTTACAGGAAAAATAAAGCGACCGGATGAAGAGACACCCGATTTTTTTCTTGAAGACTTCTCTGAAGAATCGCCAAGTGGAATGGTAATCGTCGGTTGATGGATAGTGGTTTTACTACATTATCTGAGGAGGGTTGGCTTAGGAAACTTCTACGGGCGCCTCTGTTATTCTAGCTAATACCGTCAACCCTCGAGCCGAAATTCCTCTCCCGCTGACTTCGCCGACTCCCGAAACTTGAAACGATAGATAAGTGGAATGGTAATTATCCGCAGGTGGATAGTGGTATCCCTAAATCTCCGGAAGAGGAACAGGAAATGCTTGGTTATGGATATGGTACCGTAGATGACGGAGATGGTGGAGCTTGGGAAGAGATGAAGACCGGAGTTTTAACGGGGTGGCCCTATGAAATAATGGAAGTGTCTCAGGACGCAGGTTCACAGTAAATTAAGCGTGCTGGGGAAACATTTCTGGTATTCAGGTTGACGGCTGGTGACTTCAAGAGAGGTCATAAAGGCGGCGAAGTGCGCGCAAAACGGGAAGAAGGTATTTGTTAATTGTCAGCACCCCATGGCGGAGTAACCTTGTCATTTTAATGGTAACCAGACATGTATTGTCTTCAAAATGGCTACCAGTGCAATTAAGATATTATTGGCCACCGTGCAATGGTCTATTTAGATAAAAAAATATTTCTTTGGCGAACACCCTGGCAGCCGAGGATAATTTTACCTACTTTGGCTCAAAATTAAATTGTGACCTAAAAGGTCACGGGATCAAGTCTGGACATAATTAATTCGTGAAGACCTCAGCGTTGACTGTCACTTTAACAAATAAAGTTTTACCATTTACGGTTATTCATATAGTTCATTGAAAACCCTGTCGGGAATCATCATCAAACCTTTATCAAACCTAACATTATAAAGCGTTGCAACGCAAAACGATTGGATAATTTGGAGAGTTCTGTTGTTGTCGTTATTTTGTGTTTCACTTCGAGAATTGCTTATATGATGTTTACAATAAATCACTTATTGTTTGAGCACGGATGCCCAAAATGTCTTAGCGTTAGGCTGTTTCTCCAGATGCAATTTGAGGATTATCATTTTGTATTTCTTTAATTGTATTCTTGTTTTTTAACCTGAGTTTTTTAGATTCAATGTTTAAATTTGTAAAAATTAAGCATTTAGTGACAATACATGCCGTAATCTGTGAAAAGGTCCTTTAATCAATATCACTTTCCTCATTGATGTTTTTTTAAATATCTGACAACTGTAGACAATAAAAAGAAATTAAATTGGTGTTCGAATTTCTTGTAGCCATTCGATTGGCCTACATTAAAAAGTCGAACTTCATGTCTTGTGACTGTAAGCAATATAAATACATTCAAAGAGCGAACAACTGCAGTGCCTTGAGCGCTTTGATTTAACAAGGGTTTGGTCTTTTGTGTTTTTTTACTCTCATGTTATAATATCAATGAGTAAACAATTTCCATCAGTTACCTTAAGTATTAACCCATATATTTGAGCTCGATTACATGCGCTTGATTTCGTTTCATGGGTAGAACCAGAACTCTGCGGACACCTTCAGAACGCTCCTACAGTGAGGATTGAACCCGTTACCTCCCGATCGCTTGACGGACGCCATGACGACGTTTCTATTGCCTTGTTAGCGACATTCGAACAAAGTATTTAAAGCCGTGAAAATAACGTGTTATTGATGAATACTCACAATTACAAGAATAAATGCACATTTCTTAGAATTGTCTATGCCCCTCACACATGCACACACACTAACAAACGTGTTTTAATTATCAATGTAAATAATGGATCGTTGATGTGTACATACCAGTAGTATTAATGCCATCATAAAACAGGGACCAAACTTTACATAATCTGACCACAAAGCGGTAAAACCATCCTCACTGAAAGATCACTAGACTAAATAGAATTGTTTTTCATAACTTCATTAATTTAAGAATCCTCATTATAGTTTTATTTTTTGTTAATGCATTGTGTTTATGAAGTTTTCAATGTAATTCTTTTCTAAAGATCACATAAATGTTTATAGATTCATGCATGATTCACAACTACAAACATTAAGAAATGCATATCGCGAGCCTCGTTCTGTAAACATCGATTTATTATTGCGTCATGAAAGTCGCTAAACTTGCGTAAATCGTTATTTACGCTGTTCCGGTAAGAACTCATGGAAAATATACATTTGCACAAATCGTTTGTGTTTGGCAAATAAATTATCTTATAACAAAAGATTTTTACATCTAACGTTAAATAAAGTTGACGACAGTGTAACTTATCTTAGGTAATATTTACATTAATAACTCATCATTCACTGAACTGATTTTATTTTTAGAAAAACAAGTGTTTTGAATCCAACATATGAGACATTACATACATTAATACATCTGTAAAAACTAAGAAGGATTTATATTATAAGGCCAACATGGTAGAACAGAATTGTATATTTCCTATGGCGAACTATAAGAGCTCTGAAAAGTAACGATTCAGTTAACTTTTTTTACGAAATACTTCTTGAAATATTCGATGATTTTAAAAACAAATGTTAATTTAAAGAAGCGAATTACATTGGCGTTTACAATTTAGGCAATACTGAATACATTACAAAAATAAATTCAATTTCACAATGATAACATTCGTTCAAAAAATACTATTAGAATATAGCAATTTAACGTGTCACTTAACATACTTTCTGATTTACGCAACTTTTAGAACTTGTAGACAAATCCGATATGTTTTATTGCTCGGATTTGGCCACATCATAATTGTCTAAAATTGGCTAATCAAACTGGAATAATCAAATCTCTTTTTCACAAGACGGATATTGCTGCAATCTAGATATTGGAGTTTCTCACTAGTGTTCATTAGATAACACACTTACAGATATTGCTGCAATATCATATCATAAATGACTTGTCTAGACTAGATCTGGTTAAGAAGTTCAGTTCAGATATGTTATAAATGTTTCGTGTTTATGTTTTTCTAGTCCTTATTAAGTATTGCTGAAAAAAATAATTGGTGCACACTTTTAAATCGTATAGTCATTTTAATGTGTATACAATACATTTATTTTGTAATCGAATTGCGCAGGAAAACAAGACCATTGTTTATAAAATTCATAACTGCTGAGTTTTAATTCTTAATTAATATTTATGTAATTATAGTATCGATACTTGCACAACTGAAAAGTTCATATTGAAGATTGTATTATACAATGTCATTTACATGCAGTAAATGAAGAATTTCACATTGATGAAAACAAATACATTTTGTTCTTTAATATAGGACCGATGATCTTCTGATTATAAAGCATTGCCAGCCCGAACTTATACATATACATGTATAATTGGTGCGCATTGAACGATATTAAAAAAAAAGAAAGATACAATAACACTCTCAAAGGGATGAGGTAATTGTTTGTTCCGATCCGCTATTTTAACAAAATATCTAATAAGAATGTACTTTGTTTGTTAAAATTTAAAATTCATTATTGAACTGACTTGTATAAAAACTTGCAAACACGCCACACATTCAAGACACATTCACACAACAATACAGAACAGAATGGAACAGAAATTTATTATATACCTGTTTAATGCTTTTAACAAAATACAGGTTGTATCAATCGTTGAAAAAAAAAAATCCCGTATTACGCTTCTCGCTGTTTCCAATTCCGTATTACCTTACTAGCCGGACTACTTCGACCAATTTAATGAATCACATTACGCGCTTCGAAAAAATAAATATTTTATATTACGAAATATATTACGTAGTACATCGTGTGGCGTCATTTCTGTGACGGAACACAATAGTTTTATCTAAACTCTATGGAATTTAAGGACATGTCGGACGTGGTGTTTTTTAACAGTCAACTATTTGTTAAAAACATCGAACGAATTCAAAATGTTTACACGTTAATTTACATAAACTGCATTCATACGCGTCTTAAATAAACTATGGCGACCCGTTTTTGTCATTGTTTTGTCAGTTTTGTTAAAGAAAAAATACAATTGTTAACTGTTTTTGTTAGTTGTTGTATATAATAAATGGAATATTGCGCTAGTCAATTGTTCTAAGAGTTTGTATCACTCTCGTGGCTTGTGCTATTTCGCATCACACTCGAGGCTCCGCCTCTCGTGTTATACGTCATCACACAAGCCACTCGAGTGATACAAACTTATGGAACAATTGACTAGCGTATAATTCCGTATGTATTACGACTTGTCCAGTTTACACAATAAAATAATACACATATCGATATGTCGTGAGAAGAGAGAGTGTTCAAATAGAAATATGTAGGATGCATACTATTTAACGTAATACCATTGAAGTTGTTTGGAAAATAACTCTTCTTTTTTGAAAATATTAATGCAACACGAACAGTGTGGCTGTCATACCGTTTTTATTAATGGAAATAAACTAAATTAAAAATTTGATTATTTTATGCATACCATGTCGATTATCATGCTAATAATAATAGTAAGTAATAAGCATAGATAACATATGGCAGAAAATTTAACAATCAGAAAAGTCATTGTATATGTGTTTAAACAATTGCGCCAAAATAAATAAATGTGTTTTTTATTATGAAAATGTATATCTTTATCCCTACTGGATATTTAACTGAGTATGTGTTTAAAGATACAAAATACTTTTTAAGTTGTATAAATACATGTTAGAAATGGCTAATTTGTGCGAAGTTACATTTAACACAAATACTTTTACAGGGGCGTAGCTCGCATTTTTTGAACTGTAGGCCCGGTTATGAAACGTAAAAGGGGGGTATGTGGGGCCTCCCCCAGATTTTTTTTTAAATTCTATAACGGCTTTGGTGAGATTTAAAGCATATCTAGACAAATAATAAGATAAGAAAATACCTGTTGACCTGTTTTTCTTTGATATTTTACTTGTTATTTATATACCAAAGAAATACATTTTAAAACAATATGGAACAGAGAAAAATTTACAATCGTTACATTCAACTTATTCACAAGTCAACCCATGGGACTTCTTTCCAATAATACTCTTTGCATGTCTATTACAGCACCGTATTCAGTCAATGGATCGGGATAAGGGGGCAAATGCTTCATTTTAAATTTCCGCGGTCATAAACATCATTCGGAATGTTTCTTAAAAATCCAACGATAATCTATTACAACTTACTGTAATGTTGACAGTGAGACAAGTAGATCTACATGTAGATCTATGTAAACTTGTAACAGCAAGTAACGTGAAAAGAAGCGAAATAGAATCTAGTCACATTGAAAGAAGTAGAGTTTATAATTGGAAGGTATGTCCTTTGAACAGTTACACGACCAGAATCCATTGTCTGACGATAATGTCAATATGAAATGCAGATTTTTAACACCTGACCCCTCAGGGTCAACATTTGAATGCGTTTTTCGAAGTTGAAGCATATTTTAGTAATTTTCATGTTTAAAAAAAAAATATAGGCCCGGGCCTGCTGTGCCTAATAGCAGCTATGCCCGTATTTTATTGCAGGAAGCTCCCGATCATTGAAGCGGAAGGGGTATCTGCGTTAGGGATGTCAATTAGAGATTACTAATCTGGTTCAAAGAAAGCTGTGTTTAGTCTAAATAAAAATTATTTTGAAATCTTAAATAAGAAGTACATCAATCGCGGTGACACTGTTTCCTGATAACTGCCACGTGATGTAGCCATTCCGAGAATGTTACGCGATGAGAGTAATGAATACATCGATGTCGGTATCAGATACGGCGTAATGATCATGACTTTGTATGAATAATTACGCACTACACGCATGATCACACGCTGGCTGGTGTCCCTGATGACTTCTGGCGAAGTGTGAATGTAATTAAAAGTGCACCAGATGAAAAATTATTCCTTAACAAAATCGCCTCTGTGTAATAGTAGATGTCTAACCGATTAATTATAGCATATAGATGCCGAGTTTTTGTTTTACATTTAACACATTTATGTGGTATTATATTAATCGTATATGTGTTGATTAATATTAATTTGTAATAATCATGTAGAGAATAGTAATTTATTATTTAAACAACTTGACGCATTCACAGTGCTCTGTAAGCTCCCATTTTAGTTCACTTTTCTCTTGTATTTGTATTCATTGTACAATGTCACGTTATGTGTTTGTTTTTGCAAGCCACATCACATGAATGATATATTGTGTACGTATTTAAATCTTGTATACTCATGAAGACATTATATGTATGAAATAAACTTGCCCAACTCTATTTTATATTTATATATTTTTTTTACAAAATTGGCCGAAATAAGAAATCTGAACCGTAAAATTAATAAATACTCATACAACTTGATCTGACATAAATATGCTGTTTTGCAGCGTTATAAAAATGTGCACGTGTATCTGCAACTGTTATTCTTGTTATTTTAATAAATGAATTAATGTATTGCTCTACGTATATTGCAATATTTTATCATTGACAATTAAACTCCGATGAAGTTTATTTGAGTCTGAATGGCAATTAATGATGCAATTAATGATGCATTAAATGTTATTTTATTAATTAATATTTATGATCATTCATTATTAAGAAAACTGCAATATTCATTACATCACCGCCCACTAAAATGAACTCATAAGTCGTGTCTTTTATTTTTTTTATTATCAAAATCTCGATTAATGTGACGACACACATAGTCCTTGGAAGCAAATGTCTGCTCCCAATCAGTTCAAATTATATATTGACTATCCGTTTTGTCTCTTCCTCACGCTCTTAGTAATTATTATTGTGAATGTATCCATTACAATTGGTATGCTGATAACTTGATGTGATGCGTGACCAGTGTGAAAATAAAAGTTTAAGCAGAATTCAGGTATTCATCAGCATGTCATTCAGGGTGTAAAAGCAGAACGCAGGACTTCATTGACTGTATGATACAGTAAGTGAAAGACAACACATCGATATTAACCAATTGACGCATATACATCGGTTTGGCTTTAAATTGCTTTCCAAGTTGTTTAAGTTTATCGATTTAACCATTGAACGGAACTTATAAATTTGCAAATACACATTTTATTGATCAAACCATATATTGATTGACAATATTAATCTTAAAATTTGTGTTATTAAGGTGGTATATTGGAAACAAAGTTTAACTATAATATAAGGAAAAGGTGTCATAAATGTAAAATGGATTTATTTTTTTTTGAAAAACATTAAGTGTAAAATTTAATGTTTGCAAAAAAACACATTTTACAGAAAACATGTAGAATGTAATCCACGCTGAACAGGATTGTTAACTTGCTCTAAGCTATGCGATATGACAATCTAGAGAAACTGCAAATAATATTAACAAACACTTCAAATATTTAGTCATAATTCTGTCCCAAATAAAATTGTATTTGATTTGTTTAAGCGATACCCTTACCGATACAGGAACACGTTGAACCATATTATGTAAAATAAGTGACAAATCTAAGTATCTCGTGTAACAAAACACGTCTAATAACAAAATACAAGTTCTTTTTTATTGCTGAATTTTATCAAATAAGATTTTACCAGATTGGCATACAATTGGTACTTTGTTTTAAGATCTCTTAATGAGTATTTTGCCAAGAGACCTTAACCATAACTCAAACTCAAGAAATCATGACATGTATCCCATGGGACGACAAATCAAGGCTTTTCACAATAAATGGATACAAATTTCTGTTTTAAATACCGTTTATGAAATAGTTTCACGTGTTATTGCAAACATAATACGATTCCAGGTCAGCAGCTTTTTATCGACTTTGAGAAACTGTTCGTATCGTTATCTTTGTCTTTGGTGCAGAAATAACTTTATTTTACTTGGGCTTGACAAAACGTTTGTTTTATATTCTTTAAAAGGTATCAAAATCAGCTATAAATCAATATCCCTACCTTCAAGACTTACCCATGGGCTCTTACTCGTAACATGTTTATTATTTTTACGTTAATATAATTTCTTAAAATAAATGTTAAACTCATAGATATAAGGGAAGTAGAATATACACGTACACTATTTGCACATGATAATGCAATTGATAGGAATATAACAATATTTAAATGAAACGCTGCATGCTTTAAAATCCGCTACAATATTTTATTAAGTACTCAATACCATGTATACTTACTGACTATGGCATAGGCATTGCAATCTATAAGCATGTGTTTAAACGAACGAATATTAATGTGTTGGTCTTAACACGATACGATTGAAGCCTCTATTCAATCTCTGAAACGAACATGAAATGCACACAGCCCAGTTTGGAAATTTTATTTGGTTAATTATAGAAAATGTACATGTCGATTGTAGCAAACTTATTCCTTATAAAAGCATAACCTTAAAATAATATTAAATAAAATATTGAATTAAATAATATTGGAAATTATTTTTGGATTTTTTTAATTCTAAAGGTAATCTGGATCAGCCCCTTTATTATTAGGAAAATCTATCCATGGGAAACACAAGTGTCTGCTTCTGGGTTATGGCACACTGCCATATAGGCGACCTTTTCGATAATAAAAGGACTGCTGAACAATGCATACATACAATTCCATGTAAAATAAACAAAAATATTTAAAAATATGCTTTTAAATTTGTATTTATTTGTCACTATTTAAAATTAAAATGCTGAAGAAAGAAGCTACACAAATCAAGCAATCACACAAAGGCATTTCATAAGTCCTTCATTAATAACTTATCTTATGCTTTCAATATCAAAGTCAATGAATTATATTATTAAATAAAACTGATCATATTTAAGTTATAAACAAAATTATGGTCAAGTAAATTTAAAGTTTTAATTACTTGAAATGTTTCAAGTCATATTTTTCATGTTCTATTACTTGAAAGCCCATAAACCCCCGAAGTCATCGAAAACTTCGAACAAGTTTTCGAAAAATAAAGTAAACCCATAAACATTTAATGTTCCTTATAGTAATAGCAATATTTTTAACCCTATATCTGGTCTGGTAACAAAGATTTAACAATATACAAAATGCTCTTTTTGTGTTTTGCGGGACAATATATTTTACACATGTTCATATACCAAATTAGTGATCGTTTGTCGTATGAGTTGTTATCATTACGGGAATTAAAATGGAATCCATTGTGCCACGAAAAATTAAAGCGAGCATTTTGTTTTTCATTAAATCTATGTTACTATGCCACATCTATCGTTGAAATTAGGCTAATGCTATAAAATAACACTTTTTTATAAAGTAACATAAGTACTCAAAATCAAAGAATATTTTGCAAATAATGTCGTAAAATGAAGTCAATCTATACAAAACAGTGTTATAAAGTACGTTTCTCCGTCTTCACTCTTGCAATGAAAATATTATTTACCAAAAAAAACACGCGCTTCTTTAATGTCTTTTTTGTAAAAAAGGATAAACCAATTAAAGTAGCTGTTGCAAGCCCAACTTGACTAGATAACCTTTATGAACAATACCTTCAATGCCACTTAATTGGATTAATACACGTCAGACCTGTATTTTAATAATCCTACGCATTCGCTGTCGAATTCCATCAATTATTAATTTAAAAAAATTAAAAATAAATCTTTTATTAACAAAACTTTTTTAGAATAAAAAAGTATTAGAATATCATGACTAATAGTAATAATTGTATACGTTTTTCGTTTTATAACATGCGCATTGCATTAAATACCAATAGTCTAATGAAGAATAAAATTGGTTAGTTAATCCTTTATGTTACGCTTAATCTAGATATTTTACCCCAAGGAAAACAACATTGAGAAATTTTATTAATCAGTGAGGCTCAAATCAAGAGTGTCTAACATTGGAATATCCCAAGTGCATTACATAAAATGTCCATCTAATTGGAGTGGGTAAATTATCTTAATCTAGATACAAAATTCTCAGGAAATAAAATTTGCTATTTCCATGCGATCCATATAAAAACACATATTACATACTCGAATAATTAGATCAATGATATGTCATTGTTCGTATTCGTTTTATCGCATATTATTTGTTTTATGCTTAAGTTTCATGGTTTTGTTGTATTTTCGTATGTTAACGGGGGCTAAGGATTCAATCTTTCATACAACCTGATGAACAATCAAAGTTTGCAGATATTGTGGTACGCATGCATTTCACTAATATTCTTTTTTCGTAAACAAAGAAACATAAAACTACAGCAACATTTTGTCATGGACATTTTTTAAAATGTTTCTCATAAGTTATTCCTTTAAAGCAACCAAAAACATCTGGAATACAGTCGTATGATAAATAATACATTCAAGCATAAGGTGTTGCATTCTAGTCTATGTTATGTACAACAATAATATGTATTGTTGTTATGAATTAATTACTATTCTGTTAATAATTTACAATTCACTTCCGGCCATAAGTCATTCATATCTTAAATAGTATGTTAAACTTAAAATAAACTACTGCAAAGTATTGTTTCCGATATATTTTATTTAATATTATAACTGATACAATAAGTGTCATTAATATAGCAAAAAGTGTATTCACGCGACACAAATGAAGGACTGTAACATGAATACGATTTCAATGCTACGGCATCTCTTTTGCTTCATATTACTTGCATACAATGTTGTTTTAAATGATATATTATCCTATTGATAAGTTTGAACAAAAATGTGCAATTATAGCTTATTCCTAGGTCAGTGCAACCATAATTCAAATATAATAATGGTTACATTACTTTTCGTCGGATATCGAACCGCGTTTGTATTTTTTTCCACCACAAAATACCAAATAAATATTTGAACTGTTTTTCTTTCTTCCCGAGACGAGTGTACATTGTTCGAATGCTTCAACTGTTAATAACACCATTGGATCACACAAAAAGTGGTTCTCAGCCACCTTCCTGTGGCAAACAATAAACTTTGCATCCACATGTAAATTAATAATGAATCTGGAATTTATTAATTTAAATTGTTTTCTTTACCGTTTTAGATGTTAACATTAATTCTGATTGTATATGGAAGTGTGTCCCATTATCTATTAAACACATACCAGCCTCAGCTTGGTAACTGTCAACTTACAATGAAGTTCGCCGTGGTGTAGTGGATGTGGTGTCCGCCTAGCGATCGGGGGGTCAAGGGTTCGATCCCAACGGTGTTTTGGATCCCCCAAAGACACCAAGTACTGGTTCTACACCCAAGACTCATGGCATAGTCAAATGCGTCGATGCTCGAGATGAGCCCTGCAATTTTTTGAAGTTGATACCTAATGCCAGTTGTTTAATAACGTTTTGATTTCGTGTTTTATGATGCACAAATTTCGATTAAGGCTTTTGTTTTTACATTAATAGCACATATCTCAGACATCTGAGTGTCGGCTTATCTTCGATATGTTTCTTACAATATTAGAATATGCTTTAACAAATTATTAGTGTTGAAATTTCGCAATTTAATGGCAGGTGAATTTCTTTAATTGGCATGATACTACGTAACTTTTTGCTGCGTTGTGGCGTTGTAAAACGTAATTTCTTGCAATATATCATTAGTTGTTCAAAAGCAAGAAACTTTTATAACCGACATCTTTGCTCTGGTGTTTTTAGTAATAGAGAAACAAGATGAGACGTTCCTCCCCTAGGCTAAAATCACCTACTAAACAAACTGACAGTCGTTCTTGCTATTTGATTTCATCTTGCGTGTCTATCTCAATGTAGTGTTAATCGGTCCAATGTATTCCTTAAAATATTTAGGCTCTATCCAAATGAATAGGAAAACAATCGGCTTCGAACAGTTTTGATGATGGCGTGAAAAAGGAATAACTATCAGCTTCAAATGTGATAGAATTGCTGTTGACCATTAGTAATATACCACTCATATCAGATAAATAAAGATGATACACATGGTACTGAGTGCATTATTTACGTACGTTCTTTATTGAAAATTTCAAGTATGCATTTCTTTTTGAAAATTACACGCTAATGCAGTAAAAGAAAGATCCGTTTTTAAAGGACAAGGCAAACACACTTACACCTCTTACAGGATATACATATTTGAATATGCTTAACAAAAAGCAATTTAACTAAGCTTTCAGTATACATTCTAAAATCTTCATGAAATATAATCAAGTTTAGTTCTTGCATTCGAAATAAGCGTCACTGGCTTGGTCGATGCTCTAGCAAACTTAAAGTAACGTTAAAGACTTGATGGCTGAGACAGGAACCTATCGCATTTTTGTATCACAACTTCTACCTAAAGTGTAAGTAAGATAATCTAATTATTGAGAAAGTTGCTCGAAACAAATAAACACTTTCCACATGAAGTAAAGGAAGCCATATTGTTCCAATACTTGTTTATTTTTATGTTGAAGTCATTTGAACAATTTACCTTGCTGAGCAATTCATACTATTATACTGTCACATATATTTTATAAATATAGCATCAACACAAAATGTTTGAATGTTAGCGCGTCACTTTAAAAGAACTTAATTGTTTTCAAACCTCTCTCGAAGAGACTCCTAACTCAACACATTATTTTTAAAAGCTTTAACGGAAGGGCTTTCAAAAACTACATTCAATAGTTATGATTATATCCAATTCAGTTTAAATTTAGTACAAGCGAAAATGAGAAAGTAAGAACACAAAGTTTCACTCGATCTACAACAGTGTGCCATACGTCATTACAATATCATGAAGCAATACAACATTACACAAAAATTATTAGGAAAAAGCAAATGGATTCAGCCTTTTAGCACATGGTTAAATACATTCATTTAAAATATTTTCACGGATTTTATTGAAAAAGGAGATGCATTACAATGACGTTGTTTCGCAAATTTCAATCCTAAATGGTTTTAAGCTGGTATATCAGCGTGGGTATACAAGTAAAAACTGAACACACGTCAATGACGGAAGATAAACTGTTACGAGGAAAACAAAATAGAAGCCATTATTTCAGGCAGATGTTACTTGATGGAAGTGCTTTCCCTACATGTTTTAATTTCAGAGCCTTGTTTTTGTAAAAGCAAGAATAATACAATAAGTTGATGTGTTTCTATTTTGGTTGTGCCAAATACAGGAATGTTTTCGCTCAAAATACATATCTGTCACAAGACAAAAAGTGTACATGCTGGTTAGCGTCGGTAACTTCATTCATTTATGTATTTATATGAAATAGATATGACGCAATTTTAAAACGTGTATTTATAAAGATTAAACAATACAACATGCTATTCATTAGGACATCTACTCGATGAACAGCGGAAGCTGTCGAAACTTTTTTTTGTATTTTAACGGCCTATAGTAAAGGTAAAATCTAAGTAAAGCATGAAGTGAATGTTTGCAATCAAGTGGCTAACTTTTGCAAAATCATTCCTATGAGTTTGCGACTTTAAAAGGCTATTTGAGTTTCTATTTTATGTTCTTTCGTGTACGCAATTTGGCGTCGTTTAAAACCCGTCAAGCGCCAGAACGACACATCATGAGCGCAAGATCCCCCCTCCCCCTTAATTTTTGGCTGTTAAAGGCGCCAACACGCGAAGAAGAAAGAACGAGAACTATCGAACTTACCGAAACATTAATTGTTTTGCGAGTATACCAATATAACATCCTTTCACCAACATGAAATATATTTCTTGACTGTAATTATTGTTTGCATCGATAAGTGGTGTGCAGGGGTGGAGTGTCATATTCATTTTTCATGTGAATAGGACTGAATATTTGATAAGCATTAATTTAGTCGGTTAATATATTTGTTTGAATATTTAGATGACAATACTTTTGTGTAATGATGGTTATGCAGCTATGTAAATCAATGTATCCGTTTAAAAGTACCCACGTTTTTGGTGGAGTTTTGATGCCACAAACAAAATGCAATTCGGCTACCAAGATCTCGCTTTGTGCGATTCTGATGATTGTCCAGTAAGACGTCAATAGATGGTCATCAAATTTAACTGCACGATGCCTTTTAAGAGCTCAATGTGAAGATTTTAAGTTTCAAATTAAAGCCTTTTACAGCATACATGTATTCGTTAAATATTTTATAAGATGTTTGTTTATGTCCAAATTCTTGAATTGTATCAAACATTTAAAGTGATTGGAACAAACTCAATAAATAGTTACTGGAAGCCTCTGTACTGAGATTGTTTGTCCTTTAATACGCATGTGGTTATAGTTAACTGACATTCGCTTTCAATTAATGACATATTTTATTGAAGTAAGCATGGAAGATGTAATAAATTTATTTCTTAGATATTTGGACTGATACATGTGGAGAATAAACCTGTATACTTATGACTGGTTTAGTACTAACATCCATGCATTTCACATTGGAAAATATACAAAGAAACAAATTAAAATCGAGAATGACCGTTGAAACAAAATCAGCAAGGGTGCGATTTAATAAAAGTAAAAGAAATCGAAACTTATATATAAAACATTCAAATGTACCGTAAAGTTCACTTAATTTTAGAACAAAATGAAATGAATGTTAATATATCACGTCATTTTACTGTTTGGTACATCGAAACATCTAGGGATTTTCATATATATTATGTATTTGTTCCATTCTGAGATGATAGAATAAGGATAACATTTGCATTAAGCAACACGGCGTTGCGTATTATAATCACACTGACCCCTAACAATTTAGGGATTTGATTAAATGTTTAAGGATACAGAAATATGCGAGTTGTCTAAAAACATGGTCAAATAATGAGCCCATATAACATGTCATTCAAAAGCAAACACATTTATTGTTTGTGAAGCTGACATATTTTATTTCATCAAATTGTGACGCAAGTTATTACATAACAATTCAAGATAAACTCAAACTCCTGCAAATCTATCATCAGCATCGATAACCAGCGTAAAATATTTCAATACATTTTGATAAAAATCACCCATTCATTTCGGCAGTCTATTAATTTACAATGCATTGTGCAGTTAATTTACCTAAGTAATAATTATACTTGACAATCTATTTATATATAAATTAACTTGTTACCAAACCCCTGCGATGAAAACATTGTGCAAGAATATTTACATTACTAACTTTACATATACAATGACAAATCAACTGTCGTTAATTGTGAAAAGAATTGAAATACAATGATCCATGCTTGGGTTTCATATTTATGTAAATAACTGTTCAAATTAGACATTAAATTTGATATGTATACATATCTAGAATACATTTAAACGTAGCATAATACATTTTACCCATGTATGCAACAAACACATCTGCCATAAACAAAACGTAACGAAATCGTCTTCATATGATGAGAGCTCACTTTACACAACCCATCGACCTCTTGCTTGTTTCAATTTGTTGTCATTTACTTAACGTGCCGAACAAGTTTTGTAACACCCCTATTAGTCATGTAGTGGTGTTTGTGGTGTCAACACTTTCATAACCTCTCGTCGTGACCGATGACTTTTGTGTCCCGCATGGTAAAATATTCCTGCTGAAGAACAGGAATATGACTGGATTGCACGCGCTGTTGAGGGGATATAAGCGCTGAAGAACGATATAGTAACGAACATCGAGCACGTTGATTTGGTATACGTCGAGGATGTGAAACACTGTTGCCGGCAACCAGCAGATAAGGAACGCTGAAATGTTTAGAAATAAGTTTACTATAAAATATGCGCAGTATTGTTGCGCAAACTGAGGGAAGTTATAGTATATATCTTGCCAAATTCCATACTTTAAAATCTACAACGATTTTCGTATGATTAAAAATGATTACGAGTACCATGCCAAGGGAACGTATTTTTTATTCATAAGTTCAGCACTTGGCTCGTTAGACAATTTGTGCCAATTTCGTTCTCATTTTTTTCCAGAAAACAATTAAGTTCAAAACTTTAATTTTAAAGTCCTGAAACTTCTGAATAGTTTGTGTAAATAATTGAAGTTATGGAGAAACGAAAAACGTAAAACTTACTCCAATTGGAAGAATTACTGTTATACAATCACTTATTTTACCATTTTATACCCACTGCTGCCTTTTCAAAACCCGTCATTTTACCTTTGATCATTGCAGTTATTTACACTTGTTAAATATTAAGCTTTCTCTTTAAAGGCAATTCAATTCATGTAATGAAAGTAAATATATAAGTCTCATAAAACCTATGTTTAATTCGGGAAACTTTCTATACTGGAATACAATAAATTGAAACTGTTCTAATCATGATATCAAACGGTTCATTATATTGTGAAAATACATGATGTTAACACTATTGTTAACATGCCGTTGTTTTATAATTACCCTTTTCAATTAGTCAACGAACCATGCTTTACAAAAATAATTGTATGACGGTGATATACGAAGTGTGTTCAACGGCCTATTAAAAACATAAGTTTCGCCGCCAAATGGTATACTTTTATTTCAGTTTGTGAAATAGATGTAACATAGGGGTAACGCATTCGTTATTTTTGTAAATTGAATATATATGTATAATTAAAGAAAGCGTAGCAATTTTTAAATTCACATGTTAATATTTACGCAGCGGCACAGAAAAAAACAGCCAGTGGTTACCACGGTACCAAGGTTGGCTGTCATACGTGACCCGGATTGTCTTGAAAAATTATGTCTACCGGAGGTGGATGAGCACCCGTTAAATTACTAATGTAAAGTTACGCCATTAGCTGCAACACTGATGCCCAATTAAAAATGTTTCAGGTGCGACGACCTAGGAAAACCATACACTTGACTGGTCTAAACGTAGTTCTACCAATCGCTCGACATACACTTAAACACACGAGACCACTTAATCGTCCACCAGCGATTTAACACTTTTTGGAGTCCGACATTTACACACTTTATAACTCGGACAGCGATTAGACATTTTAAATTCGGACAATTATACCACGAATCGCTCCACCAGCGATTTCAAACTTTTAACACACATATAACTCGGACTAACACAATAATACCACTAATCGCTCCAGCAGCGATTTCACACTTTTTAGGTCCGACATTTACACACTTTTAAACTCGGTCCATAATACTATTTATCGCTACACCAGCGATTTCACACTTTTTAACACTTTTTAACTATCGCTTCACCAGCGATTTCACATTTTTTACACACTATAACTCGGACCAACGGTTACACATTTAAAAACGGACCTCTAAACAAAGTTTTTGCCCTACGGTATTGCTACTTTGTTATAAACGTAAGGCTAAAATTTCTTTGACAAACCCGAAAGGACCCGCTGATGGAACACAGTAGCGCAGAGTCCATTCGTGCGTGTTAAGTCTTTGTCTTTAAGGTTAGCCTTAAGAGATATATGTTTTATAATAAGTAAGCATTTACCCGAAAGAAAACGCTAATGTTACAAGTAACGCAGAATCCATCCGAGCAAATGTTTTCAGTCAATGTCGTTAAGATTAGCTTTAAGGGAGATATATGTTTTTAATTAAGTCGGCATGCCCATCCGACCCCGGCAAACAGAATTTTCCGCCACAATAAATATTCCCTCATATGTTGATTTTATGCAACTTTCTATAAGAACAGTTACATTTTTTAGATACTATGTACCTTATCGTTTTATTAATGTCGTTATATATGTCGTTAAACAATAGCATTATAATTATAATGGCATTCACCAATGTTATGTAATTTTAATATTATATTTGAATCAATTGCATAATTAACTGGTACTATTTGCAATATAGTATCTACTTTATCAAGGAAAATTAACAATTGCAATATTTTTTTAAACAACGAAAACAATCTTACCAAAGCATATTATCAATGTCATCTTTATTGTTTTGATTCTTGCTTTTGGTAGTAAACCACTATTTTTGGTTTCATGACAAGGCTTGCAAGTTGAATCTGAAATAAAACACAACGAGATGTCATTCTGACTTAAAATGTAAGTTTAACGCTTTGTTCGTAAAAATATATCTTATGTCAGGCGATTGTGATACTTATTTATCCGTTTTATAAAAAATGAGCATATCAAATGTACAATAAAGCTCGCAATACAATTAAACAAACCACAAAACGATTCACATGTACTAGTCGTGAGAGTTATTATTTTTTATAAGCTTCCTGATTCTTAACCAAAACTACATTAAATGTTGTTAAATAAATATGTTTGTTATTTAAAACATTTAACGTAGTGCATATACGTCATTGTCTCAAGATCCAAAATATAAAAAGTGGTATTGAGAGCTAAAAAATAGTGATTCAAGTAAGGCAAATAAGGAAAATGCAAAATCTTAAAGACAATACTCTTTGATTCCTTTGTTCGATGCAACAATCATATGTTTACCTTCTAGTATATAGTTCATTTCAGTGAGATTTCTGCTTTCCCTCCAGTGCTTCCAGACGACAACCGTGATGCAAATGTAGCAGACGGAGACAGCGAGGAATGGAATGAAGAACACGAGCAGCAGTGTGAACCAAACATAAAGCTGAAATTGCATTAGAACCAAACACTCCTATAAAAGAATAGCTATAACCTAATTAACAAGTATCATAACAAAACTCTTGCAAATCAGAATAACATGTAGCCTTAATGCAAATTTCTAGAAAAGTAATGTTCACCGTTTTCATTATGTCCATTTAAATAATTTATTATAATAAGCACAGAATATACGAATTTTTATTTTATTAATATCAATCACAACAAATGTATTAGATAATTTTAATTGACATTGTGTTCTATGTGCTCTCTTTTCAATATAGCCAAATTATTTTTCTAAATAATTGAACACAAAAATGTATACCTTGCATCAAATATCTGTATTGACATGAATGAATTAGTAATATGTAGCATCACTTAGTCAGAGTTTTGTGAATTCTAATTAATGTGTATGTTTTTCTATTTAACAAATTGGTTATATACTGATTTATGATCAAACATAATGCATACACACCTTCCATCCAAGGTCTGTTGTGATAGTTACGTCACAGTAGTATGTTGTTTTATAAAGGACAGCTCCCGTGTACGGAAACGTCCACACAGGAATCAGAAAGGCCATTACCCATGAGCCGATAATTATGGCTTTGTATGGACGGTACTCTGAATATTTACAAGTTGAAGAACAATAGTGCGACAAAGTTTAATCCATACATAAACAGTATTACAAATACACTAACTTCATGTGAAATATCATTCCATATTGATCAACGTATATCATCCAATACAGTTTTAAAATAAACTACGGTTCTATGTGCTATTTAAATTACAAAATCATACCGCGTCTGACATTGTAATTTAGCATTCTTTAATTGTCATCTACAGTTACGAAACGTTTTTACCATTACAAACACTTGATATTTTTGCATAAGCAACTGTAGTGGGGTATGCTTATTCCATATAATCTACCTCCAGTAATTGCCCTAAGCGGATATCGTACAGCCAGATAGCGGTCAACGCTCATTCCAATCAGAAGATTGTTTGACACAATTAGGACCACAAACGTAGAATAGCGCCAGGTGCGACACATGACGTCACCCAAGAACCACTCTCCTCTCAGAATACCGTAGAACACCCCTTCACCAAGAACGCTTACTAAGCCGACACAAAGATCTGAAATTTGAGCATTCCTATAACGTTAAATTAAATATTTGATTTCAAATGTTGTACACCGGTGCCATAACATAGCACTTTAGAAATATCTTCCATTAAAACACTTTAGCTGGTTGCTAATGTATTTTTGCTAAATACCTTACAATTATTTTAATATTTTACCACAAAAATATGATCCGTTTGATTTTTGTAAGCTTGTAACTATTCTGCATTTGAGAATATACGTCAACAGTACATTTTTCGATCCATCGTGATTTAAAAGTGCTAAAACCATTTAAAAACAAAATCGAAGTAGAGTCACTTTATTTTATTTATTAAGCATTCATAGGTATTCAAATATGATGTGAATTTTGTGAAAATATTCCTTATTCAGTTAAAAAAGGCAGATTTGATAACGGTGATTTGATAAATATACTGAGCACATGCGCGCATGTCAAATGTTCTTACCAGCAATGGCAAGATGGAATATGAAAAAGTGAAGCCTGTTGTTGCCTTTCTGTCGGGCTAAGATAAAGATGACAAGACCGTTGAGGGAGATGATGACTGCCGCCATCAGCAGACATACAACTGAGATGGCAACAAACGATCCCTGCAAAGGAAATAAGTAAAATACCACCATGACCATTAAAAAATACCGACATACTGCGTAGTGGATGATAGATTCGCTTCTGTGTAATCTTTTCATCATAAAAAGTGATACGCAGCAAAACAAAAAAAAAACATATAATTGTCATGATAACTATTTACAGCTGCATATGATGATGTATTAAGATGAGTTGATCAGTTTCGTTTCATATTGTGTAATAAAACCATTTACAAGTTAAAAATGTGTTTCAGTAGTAAAAAAGTACGTAAACCGACGTTAAGTGTTTCGAATTTGTTATTGTGCCAGCTAAAGTCTGTGATGTTATTTCCTCTTATAAATATAACCTTGACGTTTGAAGTGAACAAGTCAAGCAAGTGAACGAGCAATGTATATAAATATGCTCGCAACTGAAACTGATACGTCAGTGGTTTCGGCAAAACGCTACAGAATTGTGAAGTAATTTTCTTATACCACCATTCACATTGGATACAAAAGATTGCAATAAAATGTTAAAGACTATGCTGGGCGTATAATAAAACCTGGTGTAACTTATTATAATCTTGGAACAATGTCTTTAGCATATTATTGAACATATGATAATGATTATGTTTATTAACAATCTACACATTCCCAGGCGTGTGTCCACAACACGCTGCTGTATGGTAGCGAAACCTTGGCGACTTTCAATCGACATGAACGCCGCATCATCACCTTTTACATGCGATGCCTTAAGCGCATTCTGGAGATCAAGTGGCATCATCGTATCCGGCACAGCCTCTAAACGTCGCATCTGGCTGCTTGGTCACGTACGCAGAATGGAATATGGACGCCTACCAAAGGACGTTACGGACAGCGTGCAACTGGAAAGCGACTCGCGGATCGCCCAGCACTACGGTACAAGGTTGTCTGAAAAAGGGGCCTCAAATCCAGTGGCATCGCTACAGTGACCTGGAGATCCTGTCCAAAGACCGCACCGCTTTGTGACAGTCAACACTTTGAGGAATTTAGGGAGCTGAGGCTGGAAGATTTGAGCATACAATGCAAAAGAGTAGCCTTTGAAAAGCGCGCCGCCCTTCTCCCAACTACAGGCCCCTGTTTGTGCGTTAAATGCACCAAAGACTGCCACTCCCGAATCGGCCTGCTTAGCCACAGCAGGCGTTGCCCCCTGAAGTGACTTGCTCAAGAGCGCATCAGCATGATCTCCAGAGAATCAGTTCTGCCAACAAACCAACACGTTATAGGAAAAAGTTGAACTATACATTCATCCATTATGTGAATCTGATGAAGACAATTATTTGTTGTTTTCTTGGCCTCAGCAAAACACTACCAAATTAAATGCAATAAGTGGACGAATTAATGATACGCAATAATCACATACTATTTGTTTTAAATTAGCATGACAAATAAGTTGATTTACATATCTTATTCGTTGGTGTTGTATGTTAATTTTTAGATTAATCTTTAGTTGTGTCGTTTTATTTTAGCCTTTTAATATTGCTATAGCCAAAACAATGAATAATCTTGATAATAGACGCATTAAATATGGCGTAATATCATATGTGTGTCAGTACTACAGAGTTTTGTTCATAATTTGCAATTAATGTTGCCGATGTTATATGCATTGTGAAATAAAATAATTCAGTATTTATATAGTTTAGTATTTCAGTATATTATGCCATTTAGATTTTGACGTCGAGAAGCGTGTAAGTTTTTTAATAATAATTACTGCGTAATGAGGTTTATTGATTGATATTCCTTGATGTTGTGAAAAACACAGTGTCACAGTGAGCAGACCCTGTACATAAATAATGCACACACTAAAAAACATAACGTCTCAGTCGGTGGTTTTGATATGTATCGCCCAACATTACAGAGTTTACAGAGTCTAAAGGCTAAATGAAAGGCAGTTATACGTGTGTGTGAATATTGGCAAATGTTTATAAAGTGCTTTTACTCGATTTTCATATAGTTATCTCGAAAATAAAACATACTTTTATATATACTTATAAATATAATATTAAAGTTTAAAACTTAACACCGATATATATATATATATATATATATATATATATATATATATATATATATATATATATATATATAAATACTATCGCGACCGTTGGGCGAAGCCGAAATCCAGTTTTGCAGAGTTAAGTCGACCTCGACCATTATGGCGAAGGCGACTTAATTCTCGTAATTAATTATTAATTATCTGTCGACGATTACGGTTTGAAACTTTGTACATTGATACAGTTCGACCTAGCAAATATTTTAATACATTTGAAGACGTTTTCAAATGTTAAATGAATTTTTCATGATTTTTTTTTAAATAAATATGTATA
The DNA here is from genome assembly GCF_020536995.1 of Dreissena polymorpha. Classification (NCBI taxonomy): domain Eukaryota; kingdom Metazoa; phylum Mollusca; class Bivalvia; order Myida; family Dreissenidae; genus Dreissena; species Dreissena polymorpha. The sequence continues at coordinate 24,227,267 of NC_068367.1, forward strand.
TGGTTATAAAATCCAGGCTTAGGGCGAAATTTAAAATATGTGGAATTTATTCTCCAAAACTAATAATATATGTTGTGGGTTTGACCCTGTAAAGATTGTTTTTCGAACGCCGCCTTTGATAGTGCAGTTTATATAACGTTGGTTAGTTGATTTAGGCTTAAGAAATACATTTCAAAATTTCGACTTGTCCAAAAACACAGAGTTTTCTTTTCTAAACCGGAAACCGCTACGCAGTGAATGTTAGCAATCATAGCACCTTAATGTTGCTTTTGAGTAAAAATTCATGCATTACTGTTCTCAATGGTAAAGTTATTTTATTCAAATTTAAACAATATAAATACGACAACGCCATAATAAAATAACAACAACCGGTTTAGTCTTATTGTTGATCCAATTTCAGATTGATTGCGCGAAAATGATATAATTGGTACTATTTAATACTTTCTAGTGATGATGAATGTTTCTCCCTTGATTATTTTATGCAATTTCATAATTGTTGTGTTCTGGATTCATTAAAACGAATATGCTGCACTGTCACTTTATTATATGAAGGGCAATATTATGACAGTTTAAGCATCTTCTCTTACATTTGATGTTTTTATTTGTTAAAGAAATAGCATTATGTCGAAAAATGTGAACGCATCTTTCTTTTGCCGCCGAAAAAGAATCTCATTATAAACCATATGTAATCGATTTAATGTTCATTCTTATGAGTTTTGGATTATTAGAGTGCTATACTGCCAGGCAGCTTGAGTTTCACCCCCTTACATTTCATAAATAGAAGACAATACAAATATCGACATATCAACAAACAATGAAGTAAAATTACAAAAACCGTTGAACCTGTATTAAGCAGCCATCTATGGGAAGCAGCAGATCTGACCAATTAGTGCAGGTGGCTGCTTAATAGAGGTGCATTTGCACTTTATAAGGTCATTTTGGAAATCAAAATTGTGCTTGCTTATGACAAGTGTTTGAAAACAGAGGTGGCTACTAACACAGGTTGTACTGTAGTTATTTCAAACGTATGAATTTTCAAAGATTAGAACGTCTAAATGTGTAACTGTGTCCTAAATAATGTGTATGGTATCGCCGTATTGTTGTACAAAATGCATAATTTATAGTATTCATAAATAAACATTAAAATTAAGAAAAAATCAAAGCAGGTAATACAAACTATTGCTTTCAATGATCATGTTTTCCACAAATATACACTCTAAGACAATGCACAATTTTACACAAAAATACTGCAACATGCTTAAATTGGCAATAATTTCTAACGCTTTATTAATCTGTAAAGGATTTTAAACACACATGGTAGGCATATATTCAATTCACGAAACTAGTTCCATTATAGTTTGCGCATGTGTTAATTTCCAGCATTAGGTAGAATTTTCTCGAGTATAAAGCATTGAGACAATCAGTTTACCTTGTATAGGTGGTATTTCTAGGTTTTATTGTAAATTATTTTATATAAATAGGATATTGATAATATGATTTACTGTTCATAGTATTAAGTGTTTGTTTTTTCCTTATTAGTAGACTTCTACGCTTCTCTCCGGGATATTCACAAATATGCATTAAACACGTAATCAAACCAGTATTATGTCTAAATGTCTGAACTCGTATTCCTTTCTTCTAATTTCAATCAATGTTATCCAAATGAAAGATCTACAATCACAAAGGTATTCAAATAAAAACATTGTATTTACTGCATGTAAATAGATTTAATTCGGAACTCGCACGCTGTGGGTTTTTCCGATTTCTGAGCGCACGGGAGGTACAAACATTGTCAATAATACAGTAATGACCAGTAACGTCGATATCCGATTTGCTTCCCATTCAGTAGTGGATAATACGTATTTAAACGACAGTAGTGTTTCTTTTAGGAAATGTCAAAATTCAAGTATTTTGTTGTTATATAATATTATTATTATCATTGATAATTACACATAACAAATCTAATAAAATTAAACACGATCGAGATTAGTTCATTTAAAGAAAAAATGATTAAATCATGGTATTTTTTATCAACTATAACGAACGTTTGAGCAGAAAAGTGGTGTTGACTATCAGCGATAAGAGAAATTATTGATTCACTCTCTTTTAAAATATGCTAGTCAGCTTTTGTTTGTACCTAACGCGTGTGCTCAAACATCGGAAAAACCCAGACATGAGAGTTCCGAATAACAACTATTGTCAGCACTTCGACTGTTCGGCATTTTTATTAAAACGTGGCAACAAATATGAAAGATATTAAACATTAAATATTAAACATTAGAAATATCATATTAATCATTGTTAAAAAAGTTGGGATGTGTGGCTTATTCGTCAACATTTTCTTCAGAAAACGACGGACGTTATTTCCCAAACTCACCGAAATGCGTACAAATGACAAACAAACACAACGCCAAAAATTTATACAAAATAAAATTAAACGGCCACTGTTTCGATAAAACATAGATCTATTTAAGCTTTTGAATTCGTTTTACATGTGCGAAATGTTCATGAGCTATTTTAGTGTTACCGGTATCTTTGTTTTAAAGCGTCATTATGTAGTTTATGCTTATGTCATAGACCATATATCATACATTGTATTTTACGAGAAAAATAAAATGCGTATGATGATCAAAATAAAATGCGTCCGGATAGTTTGAAGTTAATACCCTAGTGACATTGATGCAACAACAACTTCACCAGAACAAAGAAGAAAACAAACATGGGATATAAGCTAAAAGGTATGGTGCTAACTAAAACGGTGTATGAAGTGCTCCCTTTTGCTGGAATTGTTTACACAATGTCCTTTGAAAACAGATATTGATATAATATGTTAATAATAATAATAGTTTCGTAATGCGAATACATGCTAAAAATATAATTTCAAATGTGTGAGTTTATGCTTTTTAAGAGGACGCATCAAGTCACTGGTTTGACCATCCGTTTCCTCGCCATTTCGTCTGTTCGTCCGTCCCTAATCAATTCCAGAAACTATTGAATCCGTTGTATTCAACTATAAAACATCGTGAACTACCAAGAGGAGATGCGGATTAAGTATTATCGTTCCGGGTCAATTATATCCATCTGACTTATGTACTTTGAATATTTCTGCAATATACATAAACATTCAACGCCAGTTCTGAGAAACAACTTAACGGTTTTTATGGAACTATAAACAGCCTTAAGTACAATATATGATGCGCATTTCTACATGTAGCTCCGGGGAAATGATTTATGTTTGAGTAATTGCTCTTTAAAGATTTCTACATTTTACATAAATACTTTTTCTTTTCTACATTAATTCAGGTAACTTTATTGTTGAGGCATAAAAAAACAACTCTACAAATGTTACATTTTCCAACCAATTTGTACGTGAAAGGGATCTATTGGTGTATCAGACAACAATATATAATATTGAATGCCTATTCTTTCATTAAAATGGACAACAACAAAAACGCATTAACATATTAGCAAATAGAAAAGATCAAGTTAAAATATGAATTCCAAACGAATGCATACTGATAGATTAACACATCTGAATGCTCTACTGTGATCAAAATAATTGGTATTGTACCGCCGTATTTTTATGTGAATGCATATAGTACTCATGAATATTACATTCAGATAGTGTATATTTACTTCAATGCAGATGTGTCCCACTAATGTACACTCTAATTATTAACGAACAATTCACACACAAATACTGCTAAATGCTTGATAATCTAAAGTTCATAGAAATACCCAAAACGTTGATTGGGCAGTGTGTTGTCATTATTACTCATAATAAGTTATGATAACTGGCATTACGAGAAGACTGATTTGAAGTACAGCTTTATATATAAGAAAGTTGTAATTAAAATTTTCAGCATTCAATACAGAATATTTATTTTCATTTATAGTTGTATGAAGTTACGTTTGGTAAAAATGTTAGAAATTACATTTAGCTACATATGCATTTTGTTTTATGAATTGAAAATTGCAAATTATTCATAATTATTTCCAAACACAACTTTCTAGTTATCAGCATAACAATGTGATGATAGGCTACGTTGGTGTGTATTTTTAAGTTTGTTAGGTCCCCCCCCCACGCGTAAAAAAGTTGTTTGTTTCAACTAATATTGCCAAAAAGGAGGATATGTACGTCGGCCTAACGTTTTAATTTGACAATTGTTTTACACTATATTTTATACTATACACACGCTATTTTGAAACGTCAAAAAAATTGTTAAGGGTCGGTTGCAAAAAATAGGGATGGTCGGATCAGTGGAAACAAACAACTTGATAAAGCTTTTGTGCGGACCAAGCTCAAGTCCCAGCTCTCCTATCTATTCAGTGTACACTCATGAAAGTTGGGCTAACGTTTGAAAGATTTTCAGCAACTTTAAATGAAAGATATTTTGATGTCGTCTTGTGCTGTGGGAGCGGTGCGGGGTACCCGGAGGAAACCCCCCCTTGTTCGGTATGATGACCACAAACAAAGCTCAAATGCACCAGGAGCAGGAATCAAATCCGGGTCGCCTAAGTGATAAGCGAGTGTGCAAACGAGCGTTCCGATAAAACGATAAAGATTAATACATTTTACCCGACGGCATGTTCCGGTTTTCCACGAAGAACGCGATAACGTCCGACGAATTTTCTTTTATGTTTGACACAAGTGAGTGCATACTTATAAATGTGTCATTTAATGGTTGGTTGATTGATATATCGATTGGTTTATAATTACAAATCAAATGCAGCTACTGAAGATGTAGACTTCTTTTCATTTTTTACGCAAATCTCCACATCGCTGTTTGACAGGAAATAAACTAATGGTGCACTGTTACTTAAAATAAAATTTAGCATAAAAACAAAACATGCGTATCATAATTTCGTTCTCGATTGGTGATAATTCATAGCAATAAAGTGGAAGGCTACTCAAAAGTATGAGTTTAAATGCCCACATCTTCAAAAGAAACACAAACAAAATGTGCCGATTTCAGTTTACATAACTGGAAATAAGCACCAATTTGTAAGACAGAAGAGTGCGACGGTTATGTCGTCAGTGTTTGAATGGCATTTGTTCAAATGAGTCATATAATTATCGTATTACGTATGTTCATCCTTTTGAAGAAATTTGTTCAAGGACCCATTGGCTTTAGTGGAAACCGAGAAAAAACAAAGTGACATTAACAGCTACTCATAAAGCTATTTCAAGAAAAATGTTTCACCACTTAAGAAGTCCAATTCATTGTTCTCAATACTGAGCGAATTGTACATTCTTTCCTCAAAATACATTCGATGTTGATATAAATAATTACACTAGGCTTGTTATTGTTGTACTATTGCTCTAAAATAATACCATTAGCGCCATTTTGATAGATTCGCACATTTCCAAATACTGTAAGTAATTTATTTAAAGCGACAAAATGCTTTACGCAAGGCTACAGACCACAGTTACTTTTTGGAAAAGTTTTAGTACATGCATTTAACATGGTGTTGGTCTATCTTTATTTTAACGGCTTCAATTTCTAACATTAAGGTTTAGTCCTCTTTTCGACTGAATACTAGGTAACATCCCAAAAGCGCTTGTAAGTACATGTAATTGAATAATTGAAAAGGAGCTCCAAAATATAATTAGAGCTAGAAAAAGATGTTCAATAAATATCAACTGTTTATGCTGAGAGGAATTTCATATGATTCAAAAACAATCAGCACAATTATATGCATTTACAATAAGTAACTAGATCATCGGATAGATTTTGCGTTGAGATGCTGCTACGTTTGTTGAGCTGTAGTTAATATAATGATTGTAATCAGTATACGTATATATTATTCATTCGAGCATAGGCATAGGAAAATAAGCTCATACGTCGACCTTATACTGGTTTTCAAACAGAACTTCAAAGTAAGATTTTGACTACAATTAAACTGCTAACAGGGTTGAAAAATAATGAAAAATAAAGCGCAGTATTAAGTACGATTTTTATTGAAAGTACTAAACTTAAACGTAAAAAGACTTCAGATGGTCTCAAGGTTTATACCTTTGTACAAATGCACCATTCCATAAAAACGTACGAAAAATAGAAATGCTCTTGAGACATCTGCTCCCTAATGCTAGAAATGCATACAAATAGAAACTGTTCTTTCAATATAAATAAGTAATACTCCAGCTGCCAAAGATGTGTCGCTCTCTCAACAATTAACATGCTTAGTCCTTTGTACATGGCAAATGACCAACTGCCAAAACAGCACGGCATACTACGTAAGAACACACAAAAAATGCAAACGTCATTGAATAAAGCTGGGATCAATGCCTTGGAAAGGTAAACGATAAGCATTGTGGTTTAAACAAGTTTGTGGGTACTGGAAACTCACACTTTGCACAGCGATCTTCAAACAACATATTAGTGTAAATAGAAATTTACCTCGTATGATCGTTAATAAAAATAAAAGGAAACAATGGAGAACGCATGTGTTCAATCGAGTTACGATTCAATTAATCAATGTTCAGAAATAACCAGAGCAACAATTACATTGTAACAACTTTCTGAGACACATTGCAATGTAAGAATGAACAAATATCAGTTACTTCTTGTTTAGGTCAAAGCATCTTTGTGCAAGTGCTAGAAGAAGAGAGACGATATTGTGGTTGTTAAGACCCAACTTGTACCGATTGGTTGTGTATGCATATAGAACAGAGAATTTCAAAAATGATAAAAATATATAAATATAGCATAAAAATAACTGAATAATGTTATACTAATGTTTTACCAATCAACAGAAAGTAACTATTAGGTAAAATATATGTGTTAACCATATTAAATGTAACGACGCTAAGAGAGTAAAATATTAATTACTACAGATGTAAAGTCATTTTTGGATTAAAAAAGCATTAACAATTAGAAACGTGTATTAACTTCAATGATGAGGAGAGCATATTTACGACAAGTGCCAGGGATCTATGATCACGTGATACATTGTTGTGGTACTTCAACGGAATAAAATGGTGTCTATAACGACAGAACGGGTATTTGTTTTTTTGTTTTTGCTTTTCAAAAACATTAAATAGTACGAATGTTTCTTGCAGCACATAATCTAAGCAACAATATTACGAATCCATAGGCGCTTAACTTGTCTGTGTACTCACTGTCGTTTTGGAGATTACACTGCAGAGATTGTTCAAGTGAACGGATATTTTGTCAACGATAGCCGTAAAACTAATAAGCCACAAACTATAAAACGACCATATCATGTCTGTTTTAATAAATTTGAGAACACAATAGCGTAAAAACAGAATAATTTAATACCGGTATTTGTGTAGTAAAGGCAATTGGTTTGATTCTCAAACAATTTAAAACCATTTAAGTGCATTTTATGCAGGGCTAAAATAGATTTTGTGGAGCGTAATCGATTGTTCAATACACATGTTTGTTTTTTAATTGTTTTAAAAACTTAATTGTTCGTGATTTCATTGAATATATTTTGGTTGATATCAGTCATTGATGACCAAAAACGGCTTCGCTTCTATCGTCCTATATTCATTCCATTATCGTTATTTATCATATAGGTATCATATAAAGTTCAGATGCAACTCGTTACGAAAACAGGCTTCCATTGGACAGCAACAGTTTCCAATGATTAGTGAATAGAAATAGGACTGCCAGGTCGTCTAGAGCATTACCAGTGACAGAACACACTTAACACAATCCAGTATGCATATATAACTTTTCAAACCAAGTTGTCTCAGACAGTTTCAAATAAAAAATAGATGTGTCCATAGGACACGAATACCGCGCTGATGAACGCTTATCACAAAATTGGGTAATACTTTCCAAGTAACGCTACAGACAGAATCCAAGTATTAAAACTTACAAAGGACAATTACACAGTGTGCAATGTAGTGTTATTGTTCTGTTATACAGCACTTTTTGTTCAATGATTTCCTTCAGCCTATGGAGTAACAAGTTAATATCACTTAAAACTTCAAGTTATGCTACAGACAAAAGGCAAGCAAAGCATTAAAACTTGGTTCCTTTGCACTGCACTTCTTCTCAAGGATATTTTTTGCATATGAAGTTTCAAGTCTATATCACTTATAGTTTTCAAGCAATGTTCATGACAAAAAAGAATAACATTTACAAAGGGCAATTACTAAAAAATATGCAAGAAATGGCAATGGTTATTTTGCACTGCAATCCTCCTCAATGATATATTTAAGCCTATGAAGCTTCTATTCAATATCACTTATATCCTTCACCGCGGACGGACGGACAGAAGTGACTCTTATAACCCTTCACCCATTCTAATTTTTAAGTCTATATCACGAACAGTTTTCAATTAATCATGAAAACCCAAGTATACAATTAAAAATGGCAATAACTAGAAAAGATTAATTGTTCTTTTGCACTGCACCTCTCAATTATGTCTTTCAGCATATGAAGTTTTAATTCAATATCACTATAAGCTTTCACCAGGAACGAACGAACGGGCAGACAGACGGACGGACACAAAGGGGTGAATCTTAATGCCATTCACCTATTCCAAGTTTCAGGTCTATATCACGTTTAGCTTTAAAGGCGATATTATTATAGCGACATTTGAACACAGTCGCTTCGTTTGTCACCCAAAATGTCGTGTTTCGATTCGTGTGTCGTGTGTCGCGGTGTAAAATTAGACCGCGACACACGACATTCGAATAAAAAGGGCGACATTTGAATAATAAAATGTCGCGTGTCGCTTCGTGTGTCGCCCAAAATATCGTGTGTCGCTTCGTGTTTCGTCCTTTGACAATAACGACCCACGAAGCGACGCACTATATTTTGGGCGACACAGGAAGCGACGCGCGACATTTACCACGATATATCGCCTTTTGGGCTACCTACAAAAGGGCGACATTTGAATAATAAAATGTCGTGTTTCGATTAGTGTGTCGCGCAGATTGTCATTTGTATGGTGATGTAGGGACCTATACAAACTGCTTGACATATTGAATATTTCTGCTGAAAAACAATTCATGTTCTTGTTTTATTTGTCTAGCAAATAAAAGTAGTGTATGGTAAAGCTCGTAAGTGGTGTGCCTTTAAAACTTTAGGTCTTACTCTTTAACGAATTATGTTATTTTCTCTTGAGAAAACACTTAAGGAAAAACAATACAATAGAGCTATATCCATTCACATATAAATATACAACTGATATGGATCGATTTATTAGTTCTTGTACTACGAATTGACTGAGGATGTTAGGTTTTTGGTATTTGTCTGTGTGATTTTAAATATGTTTAAATAGTAAACTATATATATATATATATATATGATAGAGTTAATGCTAAGTTAGCGTCATTTACAAACTTCCATTAAAACTGTATGCCCGGACATGCGCACAGTATATGCAATGACATATTTACATGAACGTCACCGAAGCTGTTTACATGTATATACAGCATTATCGTGTTACATAGAATTCTAACAAATGAAACACGATTGCGATTAGTTCATCTAAAGAAAAATGATTATTCGAGGTATTTGTATAAACTTTAACAAACATTTGAGGAGAAAAAAAGTGGTATGTAATATTTAAAAAAAAGAAATTGTTGATTCACTCTCGTTTAAAATATGCGAGCCAGCTTTTGTTTGTACCTACCGCGCGTGCTCAAATATCGGAAATACCCAGACCGGATATTTCCGAAAAACAACTATTACAACCGTTTGCCGTTGTAGTCATTCACAACACAGAGGTATTACTCGCTGACCCGCACGTGCATGCGTAATTGAAACAGTTATACCGGTCAGTGATGCAGAATTAAAACAAATACGGTGAGAAGCGCAAACTGGCAAAATACTTTAAGGCCGTAAAAAGTCATTTTAGATTTAAAATGAACGAATTATCATTCAAAAATGGTAGTATCTTCAAAGTGCGTTTGCTAGTCACCCGACAAGCTGATCAGGGAGGTAAAAGACACCCCTTTGGCTGCAAGAAAAAAATAACTCTGCGCTCTACATAGTATGTTTTGGCAAAAATGTCAGACTAAATAACAAAATATGCACTTGCATGTCCAATGTGCGATAAATACCGACCGAATGCGAAAGAACATCTACTACCGCATGCAATTCCTTAACGTCCATGGCGAAATGTGCCATTTAATTTGTTTGCATTGAACAACAAGTTGTCGTTGCTTGCAGTCGCCATTTATAGATCAATTCGTATGAGTGCACTTCAAGCATAAGTGTTATTCACAAACTCAACGTACACTTAATGTAACGCATCCGTAATGATTTCCCGCGATTTCTTCAAAGATCGAAGAGTCTTATTGCCTGTTACTTATGGATATCTAATTTCAACAGGTTGTGTGACGTTCGTGGCCGAGAGGTTAAGGCGATAGACTAGAAATAATTTGGGATCTTCCCGCGCAGGGTCGAATCCTGCCGACAACGCATACTTTTGCGACGCGTTTTATTTCTTTTCTAACGTAATTTGATTTAATATAGCATAAAAGCTATGTTTATTGTTAAATATGTCGCAATTGTTATCATTTGTTTAATGTAATTTTTAAAATTACATAACGTTATGGCTAAATTGGGTGATTAACAGCTGAAAATACGAATCATGCATGTTGCATTTTTATTTTATTTCAAAAAGTAAACTGTAATCTGTATATTTCTTGGTATGTTTGCTGTATATACTGTATCTATAAAACTCACTTCAAAATATTACATAAATGACACTATTTTGAATTTTATGACACTTTGTTTTTAACCAACTCAATTTCTACTTTGCTGAAACCACTTACATTTCATGGCGCTCTGCCATAGATACCATGTTATAAAAATGTTTGTAAAAGAATATAAAGAAGTGAACCTTCAGCTGCTGGAGCAGTATTGCATTCTCATTATATACAATTAGTTGGTCCTTTATTTAAGGCAAGTGACCAATTGCCTTAACAGTACAAATCAGCACAATACAAAACAACATAAACACATATAAGAATAAAGCTGGGGTCACCGCCTTGGAACGGTCAATGCAAAGCATTGGGGGTTTAAACCGGTTTTAGAGCGCTCAACCTAACACTTGGCCCAGCAATATTCATGATACTTATAAGTGTAAATAAAATTAAACATCATAGCATTGTAGCTCAAATTAAATAATAATAAAAGGGAATTAAAACACATTTAATTTAATTACCATTTTATTACTCAATGGTAGGAAAGAGACCAGAGCAACAGAGTTACAATTTTTTGAGGAACGATGAAATGAAACTACGAACTAGTGTCAACTACGTCCCTTCTTTTTAAAAAAAGATTTAAGATATAGCATCATAAAGTTAATATTTCAGATCATCATCGCGCAAATACAGGAATAAGCAGCAATAATGGGTGTCAAAGATCCATATTACATAGCTTGGTTGTTTATGTGACTTCAAAAAAATTGAAAATAAATCAAACACGAAACACCAGAGAGAAAATATTAATACAATTTAACGCTTTAAAACCGCGATGACCTATGCATGTAGACTTAAAACAGTGAAAGTATGTCGTATGAAGCAATATAGAAGCGATGAAGTAAAAAATTCAATGTAGCCAAGAAAAGTGAAAGAGTATCGTATGACGCAATTGAGAAGCGATGACACGATGATGTGAAAAAAAATCTCGGGGCAGTACTGTAAAATAAAAAAAAAAATATTAAAGGGGCGGTACTGTACAATCGCAATACCAATAAAACCAGCTTAGGTGATTGAATATTTAAGAATCAAACATATAAAATGGTAATTCCATTAATAATTCCAAAATTTTAAGAGAAGAAATATATAGTGAATCAAAACCCAACAAGCATGTGTTTAAAAGTACGTTCACATCACATCCGTTTGATAAAATGAGTTAATTAAATTGAAAAGTTTAATATAAACATTTTCTTAAAGATATTTTAATTTGCGAACATCAAAACATCTCCATAAAATGATGGGTGGGAAATTCAATTAGTTAGATGCCATTTTAAAGAAACATTATAGTTTGATATTAAATCATCATACGTTGAGTAAATTTTAGCGAATTTACTTCGTAGGTTACTCCGTAGAATACTTATTTTATCTTGTTTAAACTTTAAACACCTTGACTGCATCTTTGCACGCCTACTGCATACCCATATGTGGAAATCTAGATGAATTATGGAACGTTCATATACCCCAGCGGTTTCAAATAAACAGGACAAAAGCCGAGCGTGGGGTGGTTTTGAAAAAAATCAGTATATTTTTTAAAGCATGCAAAGCCTACCTACACATTTGCATGTAGTTCAGTGAAATGATGCTGATTAAGAAAATTATACATTATATTATATTTGGAAAGGTTCCCAATACGCGTGCGCTACCTAAGCAGAGTAGATTCTCCTAAACCTTTTACATCTGATAAAGGTCCAAAGTTCTCATTTAGAGAGTTTGTCTGATTTTGCAAAACAGTGAAATACTTGTCTTGGCTGGGCTGGTCAAGGCACGGCAGTTAGATAAGAACAAAGCATATCACGGCATGCTGGGCGAGATTAGCAGGTAAGGGAAAGCTGGGGACAGACAACGACATGGAAGGTCACGCAAGGGAAGGGAAAAAAGTATGTTGGACAGGCTTTGTCGGAACAGACAGGACAGGGCCTGGGATACCTTAATATTCGAATTCCCAATACCTAGCTTGGTATTATTACTTGGATCGATATTCATTTAAGTTCGAATACCCAATACAATGGAAGAAACTTCCCGTTCGGGAAACTAGGGGAATCCAATATTGGTTTTCCTGATCGGGAAACTCATAGACAAATTTGCATTTTTTTCCCGATCGGAAAAAAAAACAGCAATTTTTGGTGGGTTCAGAAAATGGGCTAAGGGAAACTTTAAGATACAAAAAAATCTGTTTTTAACAACGCCTTTCTGTAGAGGAATACATGTGTAATTTTTTACCGTGAACATTTTGTTTAAGTCCATGGTTTCTTTCAATAAAGTTGCGAACTTGTATGATCACGTAAAAATTTAATGTCAGTGGTTTCCGAATTAGAAACCAAATTTCCTGATCGGGAAACTATCAGAATTGACTGAATTGCTGTTCATGCTTGTGGACTTTATCTAGCACTGACAATTGCTCTTTTCTACGAAAGCCTAATAAACCACTTAAAACTTTAAATAAAAGAGTGCAAACATGTATTAACGCCAAAAAAAAGGCGTTTCTATGCAAATAATAAACACGTAATATCGAAAACAAACGATTATAACGTTAATAAACGTGTAATAACGCGAAATTAAAGGCATGACTAGTTCGAAATAAAATGCGTAAAAATCTACAAAAGGCGTAATAACGCAAACTTAAAGGCGTACAACGCTAAAAAATGTCGTAATAACGCCAAAATTAAAGCGTACATACGCTAAAAAGGGCGTAATAAGGTAAAGAAGAAAAAGGCGTACACAAACGCTTTATTTTTTTTTAAAAAAGGCACATAAGCATAACGTCAACAAAACGGCGTAACAAACGCTAAAAAGGCATAATAATAACGCAAACTAAAAGCGTACAAACGCTTAAAAGGGCGTAAATAACGCCAAAACTGAAAGGCGTACAAATGCTAAAAAGGCGTAATATCACGCAAACGAAACGGCGTATATAAACGCTCAAAAAGGCGTAATAACGCAATATCAAAGGCGTTCAAAAACGCTTTAAAAAGGCGTCGTAAAAGCCTTGGCACTATGTAAAGTGATGGCTTCTTTGAAGACGTTAATTCAAATCAAAGCGTTATGAGTACATTTGAGTTTATTGAATTTGTAAAGACGAATTCAGTATTTCTGGAAATCGTCCCTGAAAGTCAGCATAGGCAACCGACATTTGTACAGATTCAACTTATTGTTTCCCTATGAATGGATTGGTTTTATACGGAATACTCGATAGTGCGACGATGTGTTATTGTAACCATTCCACACCGGAAGGCGACAGTACGATGGCGATAACACGTCATAATGATGTTGATAACGCGACAGTTCGATTATGAAAACGCATATATCACGAAATTTCGCGTTTCGTTATTCAAGGTACTATCATCGTGATTTGCGCGTTTGATCGTACTAATATCGAGTATGCGTTAAGATCAACCCGTTCATAGGCAATATCCATATCCGGATTGCGTAATATTTGCCCGTTTGCAATTAGTAAGACAGCTTGATTTCAATTTCAATCTTAAGCATATGGCTAGATTGTTTCATGTATAAACCGAAAAATGAAATATACAAGTTTATTGTATGTGGAATGCAAATACAACTGAAAAAAAAAAACGAAAAAATCTTTGTCATCAATTTAATATTTAGAAACGTACAGTTAAACATAAATGTGTGAAATCAAGATATACGCAAAATATCTTTTTTCAAATGTATTCTTGTTCAACATAACCAGAGATGACACATTTCAGTTTTAAAATACAGTTTTAACTTGTGTCACTCGTAGTACGATACGTAATGCTGCTTGAGCGATGAAACTGTATAAAAATATTAACCAGCATGTGCACTTGCGCATCCGGATATTTTGGATCATGTTACGT